>NC_073744.1:10026928-10184428 GCF_029784135.1 Toxorhynchites rutilus septentrionalis | reverse complement strand
TAACCTATTTCCCCTGAATTTTCAGATATTCCTACTAAAATGTATTATTATAATATAACGTCAATTTCAGACATAATTTTTGTATGAGATTTTCTCACCACTTGCAGGAAAAAAGTGATTTGCATTCACATAGAATACTAATTTGATTTGTAAAAGTTAATTTTCATTCATAATTTACACTTTAGAATTCGGTTTTTCTTCTCAAAAACACATCATAATACTCGTTTCACAAATACAGACTGTTCCTTTCAGTTTCAGAGATGCCAGATTATTTTAGTTTGCGAAAATATATGCAGGTTATTTTATCTGCAAGCAAATGTTTTTATTCCATAAATGAGACTATGACAGTAGAACCCCGATTATCCGCGAGCGGGTGATCCGCCCTGCGGATTATTCGTGACTGCGAGTTCCATAGTAAATCAATAGGCCTTTCCGGAATTTGTTAGTGAGTGGTAGGCCCATGCTCTTTTGTTGTGATCATGGCTTTTACATTATTTATTTACTGGTGTACACGACCTTATAGATGGATAATTGATTGATTTCTGTATTGATAGAACATAGTTTTTATGTTGAAACATCTCTTTTTGTGTTTGCATTTTTTTTATCCTTTAATGGGTCATCCGCGATTTTCGTTAATCGCGGTGAGTTTGCCCAACTATTCCGCGGATAATCGGGATTCTACTGTAGCTTGAATTAACACATGATGTTTTTTCATCTGTGCTTTTCCAAGATCTTCTCATTATCCAAATTTTATAGCGGAGTGTGAAGAAACACACAACCCGCGCACTAGCGCAAAGAATGACCGAGTTCAACGTTAAAAAATTCCTAAAACGTTAAGTTTCATCCACTCTCTCACCATCACTTTGTCAGTTTACTTTGAAGTTTTGATTTGTATCGTGAAAAGTACCGTATTTTGCTATTCATAGTATCGGTTTTCCAAACCAAAAGCTTCCATTTACGATTCCTACAATTTCAGTGGTTTATGAATTTTAATTGCAATCGCAAAAAAGACTAACAAAAATTAAATGTGCGCTTGCATATCTGGCAACTCAGTCTGGAAGTCCGTGAGGTAAAACGTCAACATCATGCATCCATATGAAATGTCACGATATTGAAGCCCGAAAATCAGAAAATCCGGATTTCTGCGTTGTCGGCCATGTTCAGCTGTCATTATGCTCTCAAATGTCATCATATTGTCAATAAATTTGACCGTGTAAGGTCCGCTTTATGTGTTAGCAGAGAAGAGAAGTGGAACATGAGAGAAAAAAGTGGCAACGATTTGTGGCAAGAAAATGTAAACAGTGAAAAAATTGACAGATGGTTTAAGCCGGGTTCAGACGGTGCGAGTAAGCATACGAGTCGGTCTAGTCAGTTACTGCAGTGCAGCTACTCACACCGTGTGAACACATCATGCCAGTTAGTGTCATGTGTAATCCGGCGTGCGAGCTACTTCAAAGTTTTTTGAATTCACTCGCACTCGCATCTCTCAAAACGTCAAAAACAGAATTTAGCGTTCGAATCAGGGATGCCAAATGTAAAGACATGTCTCAATTTTTTAAATATTTGAAAATATGCGAAGATATTTATAGACTTGAAAATTATTGGAAAAACAAATAAAACCCTCATAGTTTCTAAATGAAATCGTTGTTATTTTGATATGCACGCTGGCTGGGCATGCTTTCTTTTTGAGATAGTTTTCTTGAGAATCTCTAATATAGAATCATTATCAGGCACAACTTTCATTCAAAATTCTCTCACAACTTGCAAAGAAAGTATTGTTCTAAAAAACACAATACATATTCGATTTTAAAAAGTACATTTCCATTCATTATTTAAATTTTTGACGCGTATTTATTCCACCTGCAAATCTACCATCATTTTTATTTCACAAATTGGTACACGAAGCTGCTGGCAAGGCGAACTAAATAAAATTTAAAAAAATCTTCAATGTTGTCATTTATAGCATCACATACTTCCGGAATTATCTTAGTTATGAATGCTTTCGAGATTCTAAAAAATAACGACAACAATCTGAACGATATTCCAGAAGCAAGGCACATCAATGTCGTTTTTTAATTTCACTCTTGCAGGTATAGCATCCCTCATGAGTGTATCTCGGCGTTGTATTTTTGGACCAATGAAATCCAACAGTGTGCTACTGGAAACCTGAGACGAATACTGCCTATAGAGGAGTCGAATTCGGATCAATCATCTGTCATATTCGGACCTGATTGCTGTTCCTGACTATTTGATGGACATTTGAAAAATCATCTGGCATCCCTGGTAAGCCAATGCTGCAGTATCTAGTTTCGTGTCAACAGCTCACACCGTGTGAACGGACAAGGCGAGTCAACCAATTGTCAAGCGAGTTCACCGGGTCAGTAGCTGCTCATTCAGTCAGTCAGCTACTAGCAACGTATAAATGGGCCTTTACTCTAAAAATTGAACATAATGTTAAGATGTTTCTAAAACGGTGGGAGACGTCATATATAAGGTGGGAGGTTCGTATATAATGTTATTAATGTTAGCATCATCATGATAAATACGGCGAATGGGATAGAAATTACGAACTGAAAATTGAATAAAAAAAAATATATATATATATATATATATATATATATATATATATATATATATATAACTCAAGACCTTCGATGGCCTTTTGGGATTTTTAAAAAAACACTACTCGACTACGTTCCTCGACGTTTACTACTATAATCCTCTTTATTCAAGTTGTTGAAGCCTTTTTATAACTTCCCTAATCCTGTTTACTAAACTAAGCATACAACGGTCTCGCTGCGCATTCCATCGATAGTTGGGTAGCTGGCGAAATATGACACCTTGTTGGCGGAATATCTGATTGTGCGTTATTCGTTGATAGTTGAACGGCTGGCTGGCTGCCTGGCCGCGTTGCTGACGGGATGTTTATTCGTGGGAGGTTTGATGCTGCTGATGAAGCGAGATACACGCTTGGGGCGGTTGGCGTTTGTTTCCAAGTTGGGTTTGCAGTTTCGTCGTTAATATATATATATATATATATGTATATATATATATATATATATATATATATATATATATATATATATATATATATATATATATATATATATATATATATATATATATATATATATATATATATATATATTTATGGTCGTATTCCACCAATAACAATAATTATACGACTAGGTAACGTATGTACGCTTAAAAAACAACATAAATATATGATTTCTGAATAAATTTATTTTTTTTCAATACCCTCTGTTGGTATTGTATCTTGAATTTACAAGGTAATGAAAAGTTAACATCAATTAGTTTCTAATAATCAGCTTTTTAGTTGCCGGGGAAATTAACACCAAACTATATTTTTTTAGTGTTATATATATTCCATTCTCAGATTTTCGTGTAAATGAGTAGTTTTCTTCCTTATCGCAAAATGTTAGATCCCATTCCATTTTAGGGTGGTTCAAAAAATCTAGTTTTTCCCCTTTTTTCAAAAACTCATATCTTTCGAACTACTAAACCGATTCAGATGATCGACATATCAAATTGGCTAGTTAGCTATTCTTTTTAAAAAAAATACTATACTTGCAAGAAAAAATAATTTTGTTTCCTTAATTATTGATCGTATTTGTTTTTTATATAATTGTTTTTTCATTGTCCAAAGGCGCAATATTTTTTTATATATTTTTTCTCGAAAGCTGAGGATTTTTATATAACATCCAAAATATGTTCTTCGTTTTTAAATTATGATTTTTCAAATTTAACCGAAATAAATCATTTTTCTCCTTTTTTCCAAAAATTATGTTTTTCAAAAATTCATGACTTCTGATCTACTGAACCGATTCCGATAATCGACATAGTTAAATGAAGTCAATAATTTCACACTTGCAAAAAGGGGAATTCTATACGCATATAAATAGTCTTATCGCATAGGATGATCGAACGAAGCTTAAAAACATGTTAACTTTGAAAAATCATAACTCAAAAACGAAAAAGAACACACCTCTGATTTAAAAAATATAGCGCCCTTGGTCCCTAAACCATGTAAACTATAAAAAAAAACCGATACAATTATTAATCACGAAAACATAATTAATTTTTTTCGCAAGTGCATCATTTTTCCTAAAAATTCTAGCTTTAATTTGATAAATCGATTATCTCGGTTAAAATTATAACTCAAAAAAGAAAAAAAGAACACATCTGATTCTGAGTAAGAAATGTAAATGTGTAAAAAATCCTCAGTTTTCAAAAAAAATAAATAGAAAATTATAGCGCCGCTGGTGCCGAAACCAAAATTTAAATTTCTTGCAAGTTTGATAAAAGACTAGCTAATTAACTTCAATTTGAAAAATCATATTTCAAAAACGAAAAAATAGCATCTCTGATATCGAGATATGTAATGTAAAAAATTCTCAGCTTTTAAGAAAAAATATAAAAAATATAGCGCCCTCTAGTCCAAAGTCATAAAAAAGTAAAAAACGACTACAACCAATAATATAATATAATAATTTATAAAAAAAATATAATTATTTTTTTCACAAGTTCAATATTTTTTAACAAAAGGCTAGGTCATTAGTTTCAATCTTATATGTCGATCATCTAAATCGGTTCAGTGATTCAAAAGTTATTGATTTTCATTTGTCATTTTTGGGAAAAAGTGGAAAAATTGATTTTTCGGACCACCCTGAAATGGAAATGGGCACCCTAATGAAAAAATAAAAAAATACGGGTCTAATGTTTTGCGATAAAGAACAAAATTACTACTTTTGACGAAAATCTGAGAACCACTATATCGGTTTTGCATGGAATGGCTGTATATATACCCGGGAAACGTTGTTCTGCCATAGAAAATATTTCTAGCGAATATGTTAGATGTAAAATAAAAAATAACGTATGTGTTGTAAGTGTGTTTAAATGTTTCAACGATCTACACATACATACGCGTTGTTAATTTTTATAAAAATCAGTATTTCTTCGTTGATATATTGGACATCCACCAAGACTTGCGGTCTTGTCGTTGGTGAAATTTATAAGAAAATGCAGTATATATTTTCCATTCGCCATGCAAGGCTATACAAGTTTTGGATCACCACATGGCCATGAATCATGTCTGTGGTAACAATATAGAACAGTAACCCATATTTCGTCATAAGCAGACCCGAAAGCAAATGTAAGTTGTTGACAATAGAATGAAAATTTTTATTCGATGTTGTTTAAATACTTAGAAGACATAGTCCTGACCCTAACTTAACTATTTTTCTATAAATCTCCTTACATTTCAGCAAAACAATCTTATCCAGAACAGAAAATAATTATCAGAGACAATTTTTGTTCAAGATTTTTCCCTACCTGCAGAGAATGCAATTTTTCATTCATTGTGAATAATCGTATCCTCTCTTTCGTCTGCAATGATGTCAGGGCAAAAGTACTTATGTGTATGAGTTCCAAACTTCATACACACCAGATGGGCCAATCAAAAAGTCTGCCGGGCCGCAGGTTGAGTATCGCTGGTCTAACGTCATGCGTATTGATATAAACTAAATACAATAACTTTTCTGTATTAAAACTATGGAAAAATGTCATATGGTGAGTCAAATATCTCTGTTGTGATGAATAGAGCCTCTTAGTTTTCAAAAACCTGTGAAACGTTGTTATATCCATAAAGTCTACAACAAAAATAAAAAGTGTTTTGCAGACATGTCTGTAAATTTACAAACATAGTCGTAAATCTGGCATCTCTGGTAGTCTGAGAATTTATTGCAAGAAATCGCTTGAAGACATGCATGAATTTGCTTGAAAATGAAGTGGATTGAGTCCTCACCACTTAGGTTTTAATTGCTCTAGGTTGAATACTTAGTTATACAGTTGGTGGAATTATTTTAAAATAATTTTTTGATAATTAAGGCAAATATCCCAGCAAACATTAAATCGCATAACAAGCGTATATATAACATCATATGCCCTAAAATTTGGTTGGCATATAATGCGCCTAACTGGCATATGCATGCAAAAGTGGAGGCCATATACATACATGGCAAATGCTTACCGAATTTGTTTGGATGAATATGCAACTTTGACCGGCTATAATAGCGATTATAGAAGCACCAAATACGATTTTTGCCGTATTCATATACGATTTATTACAGACATAGAAACAAAACAAATGGTGCAAAATATTTTCGTTAAATGTTTATTATAACCTCACGAATCGCCATTTTTATATATGAGTATTTATGTTCGTAGAAATACTAATTGATTGATTGACTTATGTTGGGCGTGGAATATGAATGTTCAAAATGACACAGATTGATGTTTGGTGAAAACTGCTCCGATGTGGGTTCGAACTCCGGTCGTCTGGATTATCATCCACCAGCTATCTCGCGCGGCTATCTGAAATTTAATTCAACAGCGGTTAAAACTTCCGCGTGCATCAGCATTTCATTGACATTTCAATATGATGTAATTTGTTCTTTATTAGGATTTAATATGATTTACTGTTTCATGATTTTCTTCAGCATGCAACACGATTTACTAAAGTACTGAATCGATTTAAATTATACGCTTATACGACACACAAACTGCATCAGCGTAATATACGCATCATAAAATTGATGTTTATTACACCGAATTACGACTTAATTTGATAATGGTATATAAAATCGAGTTTTTACATTTTATGCGATTTCAAATATACACGATACATACTTTGATTGATATTATATGCGATTATGATTTATTCGGATTTCTTGTAAGACTTGGCACGTGCAAAATTATACGATTTAATGTTTGCTGGGATGTTAGGCCTGTTCATGTCTGTAAAATGAAAAATTGAATAATTAAATGGTTTATTTCGCCATTATACGAACTACATATCAATACAGTGGTACCCCGATTATCCGCGAGCGAATGTTCCGCGGTGCGGATTATGCGCGACAGTGAGTACCATAGTAAATCCATAGACAGTCCCGGAATTTGTCAGTGAGCGAGGCTCATGCACTTTTGCTGAAATATCTTTTTCGTGTTTGGAACTCATTTTAGTTCTTTATTGCGTTATCCGCGATCCGTGAGCTAGCCAAACTATTCCGCGGATGATCGGGGTTCTACTCCACTACACGAAGCTTCTAAGGAAATTCTAGTTCGCAGACAGTGGAATGGGTAAAAAATTACTTTAGATAAATCAGGACCGATCTTCTTAAAAGAAATTTTTTTTTTTGATTAATCTTCTAGTTTTCGGAAAAATGTCATTGGCAACCCTGCTTCCACATTATGGCGATCGGCATCATTTGGCCCGAGCCGCGCGGCAAAGCCGAACAAATGGGAAAACGACCGAACCGAAATGAAACGAAACACATAGATGTGATGTGTGTGCCGCTCGGCTTCTAGTCAGAGTTTTAAAGTTAGCTTACCTGTGCAATGGTGTGGACGGACGAAGAAACGTTGAGTTTAATCGACATGTACCGTGCTCGTCCAGTATTGTGGGACAGCAGTAATGAGCACTACAAAAACAAATACCGGAGACACGATAATTTAATTGAACTCGCAGTGTTATTTGGTGTAGACAAACCAGAGATTGAAAGGAAAATAAAAAATTTACAAAGTCATTTCATGAGGGAACGGAAAAAAGAAGCGGAGGGCAGACAAACTGGAAGTGGCACGGACGAACCATATGAAAGCAAATGGTTTGCTTTCCAACCGATGATGTTTCTGGCTTACAAGAATGAACCGGGAAGAATAAAGGATGATGTCGAGGTTAGTTTTTATTTTTGTTCTTAATTTCGGATACATTGGTAGTGGGGTGAACGTATTTTTTTATTTGAGTACAATTTGTAGTTTCAATGATTGTAGATTCATTCGTGAGTGGTGATTGACAAAATAAACAAAATCAAAAAAGGATCACAATCATTTACCAACTTGTAGTGTTGGTAACATACTTTAAATGCGTTTTCGAGTCCTCTTCTTTCGATATTCTTTCTCTTCGATCCCTTTTCAATTAACCCCGAATATGGATTTATGTTATTTAATACTAACGCAAACGGCATCGGGGAGATTTTCCCTGACAAAGTCCGCAGGGGAGGATAGTGCAAGACGCCTATGTTAAGCAAAACAGGATGAAACGCGTCTTTTTATTTCACATTTTTCAACAATATTTCAACGATTCTTCACATCCACAATGTAACCACATTTGTTTTCTTTGTAATGAAATGAGCTAGAACGATTACAAATAGACAAACCAACAGAAATAACGAGAATTCTGAATGCATTCATATTTCACCATTTTTGAATGAGCAAGGTAAGATGCCCTTGTGCGTGTCCAAAATGCACCACAACAACGGGTCAAAATGTCAAACGACATCGAAGTATTTGGATAATTTCTGATTCACTGCTTATACCATCCGCTTTCGGTATGTTTCTGCCAGTTAGAATCGTCGGAGGGCATCACATTTTCGAGGCAATTTTGTTGTCGAACGCCGAATAATTTTGAGTTCAATATTTTTGTTTACGAACGTATTAATATGTGCCGCTGTTCACAAGTCTATTGCTACATGCCGCTGTTCACAAATGTGCTGCCAGACTTTTAGCTTTTTTATTTATGAGTTTTGATTTCAAGGTTTGTATTATTCGTAACAATGTAAGAATTTTAGTAGTCAGAAACATTGAAAAAATTTTGTTCGTTCGAAATAGTAGCGTTGGCTTTTGACAGATAAACATGTCGTATGTGACAAATCATATTATCGTGTTTGCTTATTATTTTGCAGGCAAGTATTTTCGTAAAATTTAAGGGGGTATTCTAGTGTAGAGACACGAATTTCAGACGTTTTTTGAGCTCCGTAAAAATAAAACAAAGAATGTTTTTACTATCCATTATATCATTATTTGTTCATCTATCTTTTAACAATAAAACAAAATTTGAACGGAGAAAAATATTCAGAACTAGAATTGTTAAGAACTGATGAAGTGGGAGGGTTCAAAAAAAAAAGTTGTGCCATGGCGTACACGATTCCAGATCTTCTGGTTAACTGAAACAAAAAAAAATCGGACAGATTCTGAATCAGTAGAGATGCCGCTATCGCATGAACCGCGGACCAGACTAAGACATGTTTTTTGACTAAATGGCGGCCATTTGAAAAACAAAATGCGGCTCAAAACGTTTACCGATTTTTTTTAAAATAGTAAAATTCAAAAAAATATCATGTTTTAGAGGTTCGTTCGTTGCCTGCAGATTGTATCCATATAAATTCGACATGAATCGCATTGCATTTTTTATTGGACAATAAATTCGGATTAAAGCGGATGTGCGAAAAGTACATAACCTCACATAACCTAATAAAAAATATGTAAACTTTCTTACAGTATAACTTTGATAATAGAACACACATTGTGATGTAGAAAAGAAACCATTGGATTGAACCTCCTACAGGATCATAAATGTAGGTTTTAGCCAATGTTTTTGTTTGGCGATTTTTCGGTTTTTTGTCATTTTCCGGAAAACGGAAGGACAGAAAAAAATAATTCTTGAAAATTTGGGTTTCTGTAACACTAAACTGACCAGACGTCCCGCGTTATGCGGGACAGTCCCGCATTTCAACGAAATGTCCCGCGTAAGATTCCGTCCCGCGAAACGTCCCGCATTTGGCAAAAGAAACGAAAATGTCCCGCGATATCAATATATTTCAATATCACAATTTGATCATGTTGATTTTCTTAAATGGATAAACCTCAAAAAAACTTTTATTTGGCAGACTGTTCTAGAGCGCTTCTAATGCATTCAAAGATTAATACGTTGAGCTGGTTTCATCGCACCGACATTGGGCTTTTTGTTTAGAGAGTGTCAACTGGAAGCGACAGCAACAAAATTGAAAAATGATTTTTATGAAAGTCCCCTATTGATCCGCAGGGACCATCGTGAATCAGACGAAAAGTTCATCTTTGGTCCCTTAGCTCGGTCAGGGCTTAACGTTTTCAATAAGCCGGAAGAACTAGTGTATACTCGATAGGAAAAGGCAGAGTTGTTCGATGAAGTATCGTAAATCAAACGCTGGGCGGTCTTACGGAAGTTGGCCGAAACCTGAACCATGGCCGATGAAAATATGTATATCGGCGTGTTATTTTACCTTTTCGTGGCTTTGGTGGTCGTCTGTCTCTCTATTTTGGCCTTTCGCCCAAAAGTTTTCTATCAGGCCAAGCTGGGAAATGTTGGGAAGGTTGGTGGTCTTCGCGACAATGTTTATCCCCAACCGATCCATCCTCCAGTGATCTTTTGGCATAATGGGCTGATCCCAGGTTCGGCATAAAGACCACATCACCTTCCCAACTCCGGCAAGCACTTCGTACAATATATCTCCCCGTGCACCATATAACTCGAAAGATCCGGAAAGAGCGGCTTGGGCATTCCCTTCACGTCTGTCAGAGAAGGACCTTCTTCGAGAACTTGATGTGAATGATATATTCAAGCATCAAGTACGTCTCGTCTTTCATTATGAGTACGAAAAGAAGTTTTTAACAGAACCTCAAGCTACTCCTTCTGGGTGATTGCCTGCTGCTCAGATGTGGGGTGGAGCTTGCAGTATGGAAAAATCATCAAGTTGCTTGACAGTGCTGCTGCTGTTGCGAATCAACATCCTTGAAGACTTAATAAACGTAAGATTTAAAGAAAACTTGTTCCTATAAATTATCTTTCATCGCCATCCGAAATAAGTAATTTTTTTTTGAATGCATACGTTAACATTAAAATCGATTAAAAATGAATTGGAATTTTCGAGCATTCCATTCGATAATTCGAAGAAAATTGTAGAATTTGAATCGTGCTTGCCCGGCGTAAATGCTCTGATTGAGCGAGTGATTTTCGGGCGTAAACAAAATCTAAACCACCGAAAAATCACAATTGAGCGCGGACACTGAGAAAAAAAAATAATACTGATCAGTTTAGAATCGCTAAACTATGGTTTATGTTCACATAACGTATATACATAACGTTTTGTTTTTTTGTGTCCCGCGTTAGACCTCTGACCATCTGGTCACTTTATGTAACACCAATAATCAACATACAAACAACAAGCTGCCATACAAATTAAACACAAATTTCTACATTACTCGGGAATTAATCAAGTAAATGGAACCAAATTAGGCATATTGAGGTTTTAGGGTGCAATAAATGTTTCTATTGTGGTTAGACTCTCCACCCCCCCTCTCTAAGGGGGAGCTGACATACAAATTAAACACAAATTTCTACATTACTCGGGAATTAGTCAAGCAAATGGAACCAAATTAGGCATATTGAGGTTTTAGGGTGCAATAAATGTTCCTATGGTAGTTAGACTCTCCATCTCCCTCATTAAGGGGGGGCTGCCATACAAATGAAACACAAATTTCTGCATAACTAACAAGTGCTGTTAGTCCATTTGATGTTTGCGCTAGCGAAATTGATCTTTGTTCGAAAATGGAAAAGGATTTTAATGTGATGAAACGCACTCCTATATATTCTTCTATCTATACAAAAAAAAAGGATCGCCAGATGTGTTGATAAGAGCAGAACTCGAGGAAGTAATTGTCCGATTTAGGGCTGTTTTATTCTATCATCTTTTCTGTATAAAACATTTATTCCATGTAACGGAGAAACATGTTATTTACAAGTGGTTGAAAAATCTTGAACGAAAGTTGTGTCTGAAAATAATCTGATATGATAATGATGAGTTTTGTTAGAAATACTAGGAATTTTATAGTAAAAAGTAAATTCAATGGAGACGAATAGAAAATCAATCAATGAACAGTTCTGCGATTGGACTCATGAACTTGCTCATAGTAAGAAATCGTGAATGTTTGTAGGTATTGTTAACAAAAACCTAATTTTTGGCGGGACGAAGTTTGCCGGGTCAGCTAGTTTATAAATAAAAATGGAAGGCCAAATGTGTTGGTAAGTGCAAAACCCGAGGAAGGAATGGTTCAATTTAAGTCATCTATATTTCGTTGTATTCGTCTCTTCCCGTAGATCAATATAGCGGAGAGAAAATTCGGAAAATTGAATTTCCAAATCTTCTACAATTAGCTAAGCGTTGTTACTCCATTTGATGTTGGCGCTAAGGAAATTGATTTTTGTTCGAATGTGGAAAAGGATTTTCAGACGGAATAACGCATTCCTATATCTTCTATCTATATAAACAAAAATTGAATGCCAGATGTGTTGGTGTGCCCTAAACCCGAGGAAGGAATGGTCCGATTTGAGCTGTCTTTATTTGTAATATTCTCCGTATCAAACATGTATTCCATGCAACGGAGAAACATGTTATTTCCAAATGCTTGAAGAATCTTGAACGAGAATTGTGTCTGAAAATAATTTGATATTATAAGGACGAATTTCTGTAGAAGTACTAGACAATTTATAGTGAAAGTAAATTGTAAAAGGTCAAAGGGTAGTCAATCAATGAAGAGTTCAGTGATTGGACTCACTAACGTTCACTTAGTAAGAAAACGTGAATGTTTGAAAGTATTCAAATCAAAAAATCTATTTTGGGCGGGACGAAGTTCGTCGGGTCAGCTAGTAAATAATAATAATCTTCTGTAGGAGCCTTGAACCACTGCGTTTCCTCTATTGTAGTGAAGTAATAATAATAATTGAGCAATAAAACATAAAGTTATGATATTGTACAACAAAGTAAAACAAATTATAATAGCTTTTTTTCTTCTAGGATTCGGAGGACCAGGAAGGACAAAAAGATAGTCGAGTTCATATTCGATCCAGAGGTTCTCGAGTGGGGCCGGCATCAACACGGTTTAAAACTTCTTCAAATGTGACCAAAACCAAAAGGTTTCAATCTTCAAAGTCACTGCGGCCCAAATCCTCAAGACTTGCACTCAGAGCTACTCCTGGTTCATCCAGTGGACTCGCCTTTGCAAGAGCGGACATCAAAGACGAACATTCTTCGTATGGCGAACACATAGCAATTAGGCTACGCAGACTTCCACCGCGAACGAGGTTTTTGGTTCAGCAATCCGTCAACCAGATGCTCTTTGACGCGGAAAGTGGGATTTACGAACAGGACAGTGTACCAATAAAAAGCTGAGTTCTGCAATCCATTGTAATCCACCTTGAGCTCGCTAATGTTATTGAGAACGGTTCCCTTGTATTTCAACAATGTAAATAGAAATTAACTGTGTAAAAGTTGTAATTCTTTTTTTCCACTCAGCCTTTACCTCTACCTTAACCCCTTCCCGTATTATTTAATACGTCACACATCAAGTGATTCCACTAGCCTGCTGAACGTTCCAGCGCCTTATTTTATTCAAGTACCCACGAGTGAGACTCGATGTTGTACGGGAAAGGGTTAAGCTGGGTTCAGACGTTGTCAGTGGGATGCCAGGTGATTTTTTCAGATGTCTTCACATGGTACGAAACAATGTCTTCAAATGTCTTCACGATCATTTTGTTGGAAACAAAAAATCATAACTTAATTTTAAACAATGTTTGATAGATTATTCAATGTTTATTTCAATTGATATTGTCATATAGCGCGTTTCTTGAAACTTTCCTTGAGATTTTGAAGTTCATTTCGTTAAATGTGAACAAAGAATATATTGCGCAACAGCGAACTAAATTTTATGAATTTATAAATGATAATTGGCTTGCTAAACCGTTGGTTGAGTGAATATCGCCCCAGTTCATTCACAAAAACGGAACTTTAAGAAGTGTTCCATTAAGGTGGGCTTAAATGCCAAAAAATGTTATGGATGACTCTCATTCGTCAAACAATTTTTATAAAAAACTCAATTTGTGTATTTCAGCTTTGAAGCTTTGGTTATAACTCAAACTGTATCCATAAAACTAATTTTTGAAAAGGTATGTACAGGAAAACATTCGATTTGTGAAGTGGTCGTAAAAAACGCGAGAGAAAGACACGCGAATGTTTGCGAACTTTTTTCGCCAACCAATTAGAACGAAGCGCGGGATCTCTTGCGAAAGAGCTTTTGCTGCGAAAAAAACCGAATTCGCGTTGCTTTGACAGTTGCATCTGTCCACGTCAGAAAGTTGGAACAAGACAATCAAGATAGGTGCAACAAGATATAACAAATTTCGCTCAGCTTCAGTTTAGCTGCATCAAATTGTTCCTCTTCTGTAGGCGAACAGAACTTTACTGCACAATACACGAAAAGTTTGTTTAATCAGTGGGAAAAACCTTGAAACCACGACCGGAAAACTGCTTGTTGTGTTGATGCTACCGTTTCCTTCTACCTGTCGAATTTTACCAAAGTTTTCGTTGGTTACATACGGTTCAACAATAAAAGAAGGCGACATTATGAAAAATCCAAGTTGAGCCGTACTTTTGGAGATAAAGGGGTGGTCCAACTCACCCTGTGTTACCCTACCAATCTGTACTTTTTGGCGAAAATCTGTACCCTGTACCGTACAGAATCTGTACCGAAAATAACGAAAAAATCTATACCTTTCCAGATAAATCTGTACGTGTGGCAACACTGGTAATGATCATCGTTTCGAAGTACGTAGAATAAGAAGGTAGTCTCCCTCTTGCATTGATTGCAAGTAGAGGTAGGCATAGAAGAAAAGCAGAATATAGTAATAAACCATCGATCGAATCCATGTGAATTCAAACATTTTTATTATCAAGAACTTTACCAAAATATGTTTCGCAATGTTTAAAGTTTACTTAATTATTTCAAAATTAAAAACAGGAAAATTATCTCACCTGTATTATACAAACAGAAAGTGGGTTATATCTATGGTATAACCGCAAGGGTGACGTAGGACTATCGTTGATTTAGAGATCATTTGTTTGAAGTTGAATCTAAATCCATTCTGAATGAATGAATAAATGAATATTTAGGGGACTTCGAAAATGAGAGCGTTACGTTGGAGGCACAAGGTTTTATGCATCCAATATAGGATACGAAAAACCTTGTTCTGAAGAATAATCTTCAGAAGCTTTCCTGCTAACTGTACTTGATTGACAAATCACAAACCCAAATGTATTATATGGATATTTTATGGATAGAAAACACTAAAATAAACTCTTTCGCTTGAATGTAATTTTCAATTCCAAGGGGAACTGGCAGATTATTTTCCAGCAACGATTAGATATTTCCACATTTTCCTCGATACTGGAAGCCCACCAGTGGTTAATGCTAATTCGATAACCACCTGTTAATAGCACTTGATTGAAACATATTTGGTCACAGTGTTACATGGATAGAAAACATTCAAATAAACTCTTTCACGTGAATGTATTTTTAAATTCCCAGAGGAACTGGCAGATTATTTTCCAGCAATGATTAGATCTTTCCGGAACTTTCTCGATGCTGAATGGCATCCAAACGGAAAGAATTCTGCGCGTGTATGTGTCGATCCTTCGCCGTCCACCTCCTCCAGCACGTTAGGCAACGATGTTGTCTTGTCGATGTCCTCACGAAAAATGGATGTGTCTCACCACCAGAATATCGCTTAAGTATGCTTTTTGTGTGTGATTGAATCGAGAGAAGGTGTGGTTTACGATGGCAATTTGGAAGGCAAACTAGAGGGGAATGAACTCTCTGAGCTCGGAACTTTCGGCGACTGAGCAATAATCGATTGAGGGCGCATACAATATTGGATACGGAAATATCCTACTACTGATGGGGAAGAATAATCTTCAGAAGCTTTCCTGCTAATTACACTTGGTTGAAAAATTACAAAATCAAATGTATTTGATCGCTGTGTTATATGGTTAGAAAACATTAAAATAAACTCTTTCACATGAATGTATTTTTAAATTCCCAGAGGAACTGGTAGATTATTTTCCAGAAATGATTAGATCTTTCCGGAACTTTCTCGATGCTGAATGGCATCCAAACGCGTGTATGTGTGTGTAGCGATGTCTTCCCGGGAACCGTTTGTGGCATCACTCTCCTCTTGATGGATTGACACCGTTCATCCGCGCTTTCATGATAAACGAAGAGCTTCACCACAACAGCGACAACATGCTCCAATCGCTGTTCAATTTGAACTGAGTGGATTTCATTTTTTTTTCATTAAATTCATTTTTATTTACCAATTTTTGTTTTACAATAGGTTTTTGCAATTTAAGTGATTCCGCAGTATTTTGCTTTTCATGCTTTTGTTAAATTATTTATTCTATGTGGAATTGGATTTGATTTTACTCATTGGGATTTTATAGCTGCTTGACATCTATGGATGTATGTTTGAGTTTCAATTTGATATTCTAACCTAACCTACAAGCTTAAACTACTATACAAAAAATTTATTATTCTAGGGGTAGAGTTCTGCAATCGTTTGCCATTCTGATTGTTGACATCTTTCTATGTGCCTTCGTTCAAAATTATTTATTCTAGATTCGATTGGGTCAAATCCCGCTAGCCGGTGTACCTCGGTAGTTCTAGTGTGCCACGGGAGGTTTAGGATTAGCTTTAAGAACCGGTTTTGAATGATCTGGAGCTTTTTCATGTGTGATTTAGCACAACTCTTCCAAACAGGAGAGGCGTACTCAAGCATCGGTAACTGAGTGGATTTCCGAACGGCGCTCGCTTATATACCGATTGGTGATTTCAATAGCCTGTTTTGAAAGCAATTTTAAGACTATTGAAACAAGTTTTTGGATTAAAAAGTAACAAGTATAGAACGCGTGAACGTTTTATCTTTCAAATGAAGTGTTTATCATACCATTTCGTTCAGTTGTTTAGGAGCTATTAACGCTCAAAATCTCGGTCTCCGGCGTAACGCTTTCGTTTCCGAAACTTTGATTTTACACCCCGGTATAGAAATGAAAGACGTAGTCCTACGTCAAAAAAAGCAAAACCGATAAACAAATGTATGGAGAGGTTATATCGAAGCAGTGTCGTTTCCGTTCCCGATCCAAGAAGCGAATGCATGGGATAACTGAAAACATCTCCGATTAGTTTATATCATTCGAAAATATTCTGCTCCGGCATCGCGGGAAACGAAAAAAAATAATTCAATACTGAAGTGAAATGTATGAACGATGTGTTCCGATGAACAATTGCTGATATAAATATATATAGGGGAGAGGGAGGCAAGTTGGCGACGTTAAGCTTTGGCGAGCCCTGGATGCTGGAATTATTTTTTTTTAATGTTGATGCTGATTCATATAGCCTGAAGTGTTTTCTATCATATTATCTATTGGATGGGCAGTAAAAACTAAAAAACTTTTCCACCCAAAAGCATTGCGTAAAAAGCATCGAATTCGCCATCTTGCCTCCGTGTGGAGTCAAGATGGCGAATATGGTTTGGTCACCTAAAAATCAACAAAATATAATAACAATTATTTATTTATCCTTGGTTGGAACCAAGGCGCCTCTATATGTACCAGGTGAAACAATCATATGAAATGCACTTTCAGCCATATTGGAAATGCTGTCGGTATTGTTTACAAACAGCTGCCGGCGGCTCTCTACAAACTGCCACGACGCTTATTCAAACGATGCCTACTATGTTCGGCTTTCTCGAATTTATGTGAAAAAGAAGCGATGATTTTGTAGAATTTCATTCTCATCCAGTTCATCCACTACTCTCGCATGTGAAAATGCAATAATGGCGTATCCTAGCAATAACAAAACAAACAACCCCCGCTCCACAAACCGTAATCCCCTTCTTATTGAAGTGATGATGTTGCTTCACCTGTTATACATTTATACAAGCGCCTTGGTTGGAACAGTGGAAATACCATTTTCATCATCACTGTAAATGTCACACGCAGGAAAACGATACTGAGCTCGTATATCTCCCAAAGTTCGAAAAAAATAAGTCACAATTTTCTTTATTGAACGCCATTAATCGAGCCGCTGAGCTATTTTCTGGCTTTCTCAAAGATAGCTTATGAACCTTCATAAACATTTCAACCCATGTCCGTCCAGCGCATGTTCCTTCGAAAGGGTGCTCTATGCCATTTTTAACCGCAAACGAATAGGCAATTCTTCGAAGCTGGACCGGAATGTGGCTTTAAAGCGGCCTTTATTGGACGACTTATCCTGAAATTGATACAGATTTAATATGTCTTGCATAAAGAACATGGAAACGCAAATGCTGAATTGAGATCTAACCTCCATGTCTGGATATTTTCGTCGACAGCGTCTCAAAGTTGGTTCTGGCACACCGAACTGTTTTGAAGCACCCAGAACAGACAAACCTTCTTCCAGAGCTTTCATTACATTCTCCAAACTGGTGTCCGACCAATATTGGTCTATTTTTGACGTAGGATTACGTCTTTCGGGAACATATTGGGGTACAAATTGAAAATCGAGAATCGAGCACATCGTGAAAATTGTCCAATTTCAAACGCTTATTGCTCAGTCATTTCATGACGGATTGATGAAATTTTTGCGTCAATCGATTTCGGCACTCCATAACAATTTTTTATATTGAATAAAATAATATATATCATTAAACTAACTATCAAACAATTGAAAAATCTCAACCCCTATCCTAACGGAAATACCCACTTCTGATTGGTCGAAATTGACGACACATGCGGCGGTTCCCTAACAGAGACATCAAAACCAAGTTGCCTAGTGGAAATCAGCATTGCAAATACATGAAAGTAGGGGGAGCTTTTGCTCCCGCCGAGTTGTGTTCCCAAACAGAGACATCAAAACCAAGCTGCCTGATGGAAATCGGCACTGCAAATACATGAAAGTCGGGGGCATTTTTATATTGCAAATAAGAAGAGTGATACGAATAATTCTAGCAAATAAAATTTAAATTTGGAACTTTAATGTTCGATCGTGTATTGTGAAAAAATTAGCACAAGGGTAGGTGTAAAATTGTATACGATAGCCGTTGTGTTAACCCTTTCCCGTACAACATAGAGTCTCACTACATATAGTACATATAGTATTAGGTGTACATATAGTATTAGGTATTGTTAGTCCAATTCAAATTCGCATTGGGTTGAATAAACAATCAGAAAGTAAAAATTATAAAAGAAATTTACCTTTCCCATTTCAAATATATTTTCGCTATATTAAAGTAACATGTTTTTACTGATAAGAAAAATTGATAATTGTGTTCGGTATTAATAATTATCTTATATTACATTGGTGAATTTGTTTTCTTTATTTCATCAATACATATCACAAGAGGCATCTCGTCTAGGATCATAGAGGGCGATTCTCATCATAACTCGTTCCTTTTCGGTATCCTTTATCTGATACGCACCATCCAACGACTGTTTATCATCCTTCTGTTATCATCACCCGTTAAACACTAGTGGAATGAACAAACAATACCCAACAACCAAACAAAAAGGCCTTTTTCAGATCCACCTAATCATTATCAAAGAGTTTAACGATGTAATTATCCAAAATCAACAGATAACCTAACGGAATCCTACGTCAATTATGCGGTCGTGTCTCGGACACAACCCTCCTGTGACTTTTTGCTTATAAGTTCTAACCATCTGCAATAAAAAACCAAAAATTAACATAATGTTGCAGTTCGCCAACTTGCCCCCAAGCGACTTTTTCAATAAAAAAAATTTAGCTGAAAAAATTATAGGAGGTTGTGTCCAAGATACGACCGCATTGTGACATAGAACTACGCTGTTATTTTTTATAAGTCGCTTGTTTTTACCTTCGGATATTATTCTATAATGCTGTGAAATTTTAGAAACAACTGCTTAGTAGAATAATCTCTGGAATGGTTTTTTCATTGTAGAATCAGTTGACGATAATTGATTGATGATTCATTCTTGCCCTCGCAAAACAATACACTAGCTGATCGTATGTCGCAATTTATTTCATGTCAATGCATTGGAAATTTACCTCGAACGCTATACCGGTGGCCTTTTTCGCAATTTACATAGACTCGGCTACAGTCGATTATATACATGTTGCACCAGCACTAGAGATGGGCAAAACGGTTCATTTCAGTGAGCGGCTCAGAGCCGTGCGCTCAATGAAAAGAGCCGGCTCATTTGAGCGGCTCGGCGGCTCTTTTCAAGAAGCAGTTTATTCGGGTATGGGACGTAAAAAATTAAGCTTAAAACAATAATTAGTGCAGAGAATAAAACAAATAATATTTCACAGAAGGTTTTCTCATATATATTTCTATTAAAAAAATCTTCATTAAACATTTTGATCTATGAACATTATTTTTTCAATTTTTCCTGACGTAAGTCTACTACGTCTTTCACTACAAACTTGTCCTGCTTTCGAAAAAATTCGCTCACATGGTACTGAAGTCGCCGGAATACATAATATTTTCAAAGCAATTTCGTAGAGCCGCGGATAGATAGATTTCCTTTCCTCCCACCAAAGCAAAGGGTCGCTTGTTCTCAGCAAATATGGCTCCACTAAATATTTATCTAACTCAGCAATTGCAGCAGCTTCTGGATCATGTGGAGCTTGAAGATTGCCAACCAATGCATCAAACTCCTCCCATACAGATGACCGCGCTTCATCACCAACGATCGGTGCTGGTTCTGCAGGCGTGTATTCTATGGATGTAATTTTTAGCGTCCTTATCAACGACTGGTATGCATTGTTGTACATTATATTATCCCTAAAACCTTGCCGCTTGAAGCGCGGACCTAGCAGTATTGATTGGGCTACCAATTCGTCTGACTCAAGACCTGCAAATCGTTTTACCAGCTCCGAAATCAATTCATTACACAGCTTTTTTATAATCACGGGAACTGATCATCATGACGAACATGAACATGACGAATCATCAGTCGGGAGATTTAATTGTTGAAGGAACACGCTCAATGCTTGATTTGCATCTCATTCCTACATACTTTCACACGTTAATGTATCCCGAAGGCAAAATCCACAGCGTAACTACTCCCATCTCTTTCACCCTGTACTTGAAGAGGATTGTTAGAATGAGAATCAATCGTTAGGTTCATTTATTCATTTCTGTTTACACTCTCGTTGATCACATTCGTGATGACAGTGGTACAGTGTCGGCGTCTGGTGGCGACCTTTAATTCGGGTTCCAAACTCGATAGTGTAATTTCTGTTAGATCATCAGGAACGAAGGCAATTTAAAAATCTTAACAATTGAATGAAAATTTCTACATCATGTTATTTAACTACTCGAAACACTAATTCCTGACTATAACGCTATACATTCCCGACATTTTTATAGAAACTTTCCAACTTTTCATCAATAGTTTAAAAATTTATCGATGCATATAAATATTCACAATAGGAAATGCAAAAATAAATGAAAAAATCTTTCGAAGTAAATAATCTTGAATGCGCTGCGGTCGCAGATTTTTTGGTTATTAGTCAACAGAAACAAAATGTCATTATTTGATCTATCGAACATTTTATTTTTCCACCAATTTTTTCTATAGGAGGTTTAATCGAATGGTTTTGTCCTACATCACAATGTATGTTTTTTTCATCGAAGAAGTGCTGTGGTATTTTTGCATTTTATTAGGTTTCTTTTATTGCAATTGAAACTTCTTCCGTACTTCATTGCTTGAAATCGAATTTATTGCCCAATAAAGTTATTCGAAATTAAATTGATGGTATTTGGTAGCTAAGAAATTAAGCTATCATTTGGTGCAAAAACTTTATAATATGATTGCTTTCCAAAGACATGAAAAATTATCAATGTTGCTGTTAGATTTTTCGAACAGCTGGTCGTTAGCTGGCTAACAAAGACGTTGTAACAAATGAGCTCTTGTAGCAAACATATTATTGAAAAATAAGTAGAACAAACTTAAGTTAAACGGTTTCATTGTGATTCAACATAAAAACAAACAAATAATGTACTGAAAGCTAAGAAATTATTAGACAAGTAACCTCTTCCTTCATTAACCCCTTGGCCTATGATTGAATTTCCAAAATAATGGACCAAATGCAAACAATTCGATTGGTCCACATCGAATAATTTCACTACTTTTCTGAGCGTACTAGCGCCCTATGATATGCAAGTACACCACGAGTAAAATTCGATTTTGTAGGTGAAAGGGTTAATCTAGAAGAGATCGATATTGACCCCTTAGGGTAGAATGTTACATGAACAAACCTGTTATAAGAATGACAAATATTTTAGTAGAAATATTAATGTTGTAATTTGTATTAATAATTATTAATTACACTTGATTTCTACTGAATTTTATGCCTATAAGTATTTTGTATGAACGAGAAAAAGATTTCCATTTTTCATAAATAACTGTGTTCTACTAGTCAAGCCCTTTCATTTGATATCCATGATGGGGTTTTGAAAAAAATACATATTTCGCTATTTTGTGATGGCGGCCATTTTGAATTTACATTTCTCATAAATAACTGTGTTCTACTAGTCAAGTCCTTTCATTTGATACCCATATTGATGGGGTTTTGACATAATTTGTAGTCTGCCATTTTGTAACTGCCGCCATCTTGGATTTCCATTTTACATAAATAACTGTATCCTACTAGTCAAGTCCTTTCATTAGATTCCCATATTGATGGGGTTTCGAAAAAAATGCATATTTCGCTATTTTGTGATGGCGGCCATTTTGGATTTCCATTTTTCCAAAATAACTGTGTTCTACTAGTCAAGCCCTTTCATTTGATACCCATATTGATGGGGTTTCGAAAAAATACATATTTCGCTATTTTGTGATGGCGGCCATTTTGGATTTCCATTTTTCATAAATAACTGTGTTCTACTAATCAAGCCCTTTCATTTGATACCCATATTTATGGGGTTTCAAGAAAATATGTAATCCGCCAACATTTACAAACATACAAACAGCCAAATAAAACCTATTAAAAGCAGCATGGGAAACATATATTTCTTCCGCACTGCCGCAGGCCACGGTTCGTCAGAACGAGCATACGATCCACGGTTCATCACCAAAAAGCCGGCTCTTAAAAGAAACACGGTTCTTTTATGAACCGCGGTTCTTTTTTGAACCGTGGTTCTCGAATGAACGGCTCTTAAGTGAACCACGGTTCACAAAAGACCCACGGTTCACAAAAGACCCACGGCTCACAAAAGTCCCACGGTTCACAAAAGACCCACGGCTCATTTAAGAGCCGTTCATTTGAGAGCCGTTCATTCGAGAGCCGCGGCTCATTTTTAATGAACCGTGGGTCGTACGCTCTTCCTGACGAACCGGCTTAAATGAGCGGCTCGTGAGCGCTCGCCCATCTCTAACCAGCACCATTATTCCACATCTTATAACTACATCAATATATCTTTGGCACCGCATGGAAACAACAACAATTTTTCAACAATGACAACCGTTGCAAGTATCAAATATCATGCTACATGTTATTTAGTATTGCCTCAAAGGAATCGCACCTCTAGGCATCGTTTGTACAACGTAAACCAAGCGCCAAATAAGCGTTCGCCATAGCATGCATACAGAGCCATACATTGGTGGCTTGAAACTACCAGAAATATAAACACTTCTCATCATTTTGCGCTATTCTCAAAAGAAACGCTTCTGTTGATATTACTGGCCTTGAGAAAAGTTGCATTACTTTCTCATGCTTGAGAGAAGCGCAGCTGTCACCCTTAGTGGAGGAAGTTTTGCCACTGGCAAGCGAAACCTAATCACATACAAAATTCCAGAACGACATTTACTTTCTTGGTGACTAAACAAGCGAAATAAACTCTTTTCGTTAATAACAACTTCGAAAATAGTAGCAATGCTTCATTATGATCAATATTAGCGCAAATGCAATCCTAGTTGAAGGCAGTTTTGCGACTAGCACGCGAATCCAAATAACTTATAACATTCCAGTAAGACATTCAAGATGCTTGATATTCCCCAAATAATTTTTTTGGCACACAACCTTAACACCTGCTTCGCCATAACGTCAGTTTAATGCATTGATGCATTCTCAAAGGCACCAACGAAGCCCTAATGATGACGGAAAACAAACAATGTTAACTGCTTGGAAAAAAATGAATAATGCCACACAGCTTGTACTCTGATGTAACACCCATCGATGCGAATTCGCTGATGAGTTTGTCAAGAGCGACCGCCTTCGCCACCAGCGGGGAGAGCTTGATTTTGGTTGCTCCCTGGGTAACTGCGTTTACATTTTCGACCGACGCGCCGAAATCGCCATCGCGTGCATCATTAGATGACGCTTGTCTCGAAATTTTATTGGCCCTGGCAATGCGTTCGTTTTTTGCAGGGCTCGATAGAGATGTGCCATCCGCTCATGAGCTGTTCCGAAGAATCGACTCTTTGAAGTGAGTTGACGCGGAACAGCTCGCAAAAAAAATCAAACAGCTCTTCAGCTCACTTTGATGATGATGAAGGAGAGAAAAGAGCTGTAGAATTGAAGAGAGTGTGTGAGCTGTAAGATTCAAATGAACTGACCGTCTCTCGCTCTTCGTGTTAAGACATCAGTTTAGTTTCATTTGTCCCTCGTCTTTTCAACTGTTATATTCGCGTTGACGGCATTGAGCTTTGTTTACCAGTTTAGGGGGCGCCAAAAATAATAATTGGCTCTCAGGCAGAATGAACACGTTTTTAAAATTCAAATTATTAATGAAAATTAACTTCTGTGTATCAAATAAGTATTCTATTTCAATGAAAAACACTTTGTTTGCAGGCGGTGCAAAAATCTCATAAGATTTTTTTTTTTTGAAGAAAACTTTCTATTGTAATGCCTCAGTAAAAATGTCGGAAATGTTGTACTCGCCGAGTCTGTTGTAAATAATAGTCTGGAATACGTGTTTCAAGTAATTAATAATATGGTGTGAAAAATTTCATTTGAATTTTAACATTTTCAAACTGGCTTCGTGGCTATCGAGTTTGGGACCCAAATTGAAAGTCGGCACTGACAACTGAGCTGAAGAGCTGTTCATAAAGAACAGCTCATTTAGATGAGCTGATATGATCAGAGCTGTTCATCATGATGAGCTGATTTGCACACCTCTAGGGCTCGAGCCTGCCTTCCTCTTCTACTTGCTCATCACACACTACGCGAAGCGTCCAATTTATGACGCGGAAAGAAAAACACACGATACGAATAACGCGAAAAACGAACAGAAAAAATCACACGACGATATCCAAGTTGGATTACCACTGGTGGGGTCCAATCTAAGATCGAAGCGCAGCGAAAGCAAAGTGAACTGGATTGCTCAACAGTCCGATGCCGAATGGAAGTTTGCCTCAGCGAGATCCACTGTTTATACTCTAGGCAAGTATTCCCCTTCATTCTTCTACTTTTCCTTTGTTCACGGAGACTTTAAATCCTACGATTTCCCCTCCGTTGGTCGTCGATAAGTTGCTCGTTATTGACAGCTTTGTTCGGGAAAGCACGCAAATGGACAGAACAAATGTAGGAGAAAATAGAAACGCTTAAAGTTTTCATGAATTTTAACTGTTTACAAACCAGGGGATTCTAATGTATAACATATCAAACCAATCTTACGGTATTTCCGATTCGTTTAGTATGTAAATCGCCAAAATCCGTTCACGGCAAAAATAGTTATTAACGTTAACTTTATTTCATAAAAACGTGACCTGTTTTCTGATTTGGCACTCTTATTGAAAGACGTAGTTCTACGTCAAAAATTCATGATTGAAACTGGCCAGAAACAAACAGATTATGTACAATAGAGTACCTTTATCATGTATAAAATTGTTTTGATCATTCCTCGTCGATTATTTGCAAGAGACGGACACACATTGTCCGTCCTCCGCTACAATATCGAAGCTGGAAAGTTTTTTTTTTTTCTCCTCCACCAAAGTGATTTTTGGTTCGTTTTTTTTCTTCTTTCGCCTATTGGTTAAGAAACAAGTTAAGTGCCAGAGCATCTAGAACAGCGAGGAAGCAGCACCTCTCCAGCGACGCTGGACCGGTGATCTGTGGATTGGTTCCATTGAGCGTCACATCTGTATCTTCACCAAACATCAAACAGAGAAGTACAAAAGAATAGTTTTTGCCGTCACGCTATTGTGCTTATACCATAGCGTGCGGCGCTGTATAGCTCTCCGAATAGGGTTGTTCAGTTGTTCGGACTCATCAGACTGAATTTTTTTTTTCAAGTTTTTATTATTATTTTTTTTCTTTTATTTTCTTTCTTTTATTTAAATTATTGTTTTTTTTCAAGAAGATTTTTTATTTGAACTAATTTTTAGTTTTAGTTAGTTTTTACTCTAAGTTAGTTTTAAATTGAGTTTTTGCGCGAGTGTGTGCGTGTGAGTGTCAAGTGTCAAGAATTTTTTCGGGTTGGAAATTTCCTTGACATGCCTTGGAATATGTGAAGTGATGGGCCTGAAGTGTCGGCTAGAATAAGGCTTGGGTTTGCTCAGCTACTAGAACTCGGAAACGATCGCAATTGCAGGCCGTGGCCGGGGATCTGATAAAGCGGGATTTCCCTTGAAAATTCATGGCTAATACTGACATAGGCATTGGGTTCAATTCCCGATCGGTCTAGGGTATTCCCGGGTTGGAAATTCTCTCGACATGCCATGGAATGAATACTTTAGACAAAGGCTTAAATTGTTCTATCGATTAGTAATCTATGTCTGCGGGATAACCAGTCCGTTTTCTTTTCAATTTAATGTGCTCACTGGTTAGTATGATGTAATAAACTCAGTAACTCAATTATTATCAATAAGATAACTCGTCCCGCTCAAGCCTTTGTAGGGGAAAGAGGTGGGACCATCATCATCATTTAAAAAAAAATAAAAATTAAAAAAAAAATGGTTCTCAAATGGGGATCAACACTAGGGTAGGAGCCTACCTGTTGGTCTCAAATGTTCCTATCTCACGCCTCCACGAAGATCATATGACGACATTTTTAGATCGGGCGTGAACTGGAAACACACACCTGGTCTTGGCTCCGAGAACGGGTGTCGAAAGTGGCTAAGTGAGGGGGTGCGAGCGAGTCAGAGCGCTATATCCCTCCCGGGGAAGGCCTCCCGGGTCATGGAGGCCTTGCCAACCCGCTGTCTCCCGGGCAAAGGAGATACACCCAGACAATGGAGCTAAGGTCAAGACGAATACTACGAATGCGATCACCCGAGGAGGGTGCCCGAACTGGAGCTGGTCCTGGAACGGGCGTAAGAGCGAGCGGCCAGCGGCTGGAGGGCGATGTGCAAGAGCGGGCCACCAGCCGGGTTCAACCCGAAGAGCTACCGCCACACGGAAACAGCAGCCATCGACATCACCAACGAAACGCTGCGCCTACGAGGCGTGTTGCGACTGTCAGACGACAGTCGTCCACACTTGTGGGTACTACTAGGCGACGGATCATGTGGACACACGACATGAACGAATTCGTGATCCGCGCCTATTACATCTGCACTGCTTTGGAGACGGACATGAGCGGTCGCCCTCGAATACTCGCAATGTTCGAGGAAGCGTATCCAGAGTTCGTCGGGAGGCTTGACCAAAACGCGATGAACGCGAGGCGTAGAGCGATTGTACGCAACAATATGCTCTCCCAAACGCAAGTCGACGAGATCAAGCAGCAGGTGCAGAGAGAACTAAGCTCCAGAACAAGCAGAGCAAGCGATGTGTCGAGACGAAGTTCAGTACGGCTGAGCAATTCATTCGCGAGTGGGGCACGCGAATCAGCACCAGTGGAGGCCACAGTACAACAACCCCCTGAGCCGGAAGATCCACAGCCAGATCAACAACTACTACGCGATCTGGTCTTCCATTACGACGAGGCGATCTCACAGTTCCGCGACACGGACCCTTTGTCGCGCCCCAGGATCCCGAAGTTGCAGCATTCCCGCAGGCTGACAAGTGCAGTAAAGCTCATGAACGAGCACGTTCTTCCGCTGCACTTGGTTGATGCTGAGAACATGGAGGAGCTGCAACTGAAAGTTTACTGTGCTGCTGTGGCGACCGCCAAAAGTTTAGGATACCGTATTAGGCCAAGAGGCGGACTGCTCCAACATCTCCGTGAAAGGCGTGAGCCTCCATGGCGAAGGAGATTGGAGCAACGGATCCTAAACAAGCGCGCCGCAATTGGAAGACTGATGGCGTACAAAAGAGGCAGCAGATCGGTGAAATTATGTCGCCAAGTTGCTGTGATCGTGCGGCCTACTGAACTTCGCCAGCTGGGAGCTCACCAGCTGACGGAAAAACTCGACACACTGGTACAGCAATTGAGCGTCCTTACTAAACGGCTGAAACGTTACTCTGACTCTGCAAAGCGCCAGGAACAAAATCGGATGTTCAGAGATAACGAGAAAGCGTTCTACGACCACATTAGCGACGAGAAGCCCGACTACCGCGAAGGTTTGCCAGATATTAGCGATGTGACGAACTTCTGGGCTGGTATTTGGGAGACCCCAGTAGAACATCGCGACGGGCAAATGTGGTTAAGACGGGAGGAGGAGAGTTGTGGTGAAATTGGAGAGATGCCAGCTATCATCGTCGGAGAGAACGATGTCCGCGAAGCCTCGCGGTACCTGAGGAACTGGGCAGCACCGGGCCCCGATGGTGTCCAGACCTTTTGGCACAAGAAGCTGACCGTCGCACATCCAAAGATAGCTGAGTGCTTCAACAAGGTGCTACGTGACCCACACAACCTTCCTGAATTCGCCACCCGTGGCGTCACCTTCCTCCTCCCGAAAGACAGCAACACATTGAACCCATCAAAGTACAGACCGATAACGTGCCTATCGAGTCTGTACAAAACACTGAGCAGCATAATTGCCGCCAAAGTTTCTGCTCACTGCGAACAGCATCACATCATCGCAGAAGAGCAGAAAGGATGCAGGAAAAATACGCATGGCTGCAAAGACCAGGCCATCATCGACGCAGCCATAGTCGGCCAGGCGGTATATAACCAGCGGAACCTAAGTATGGCCTACATTGATTACAGGAAGGCTTATGACTCCATACCTCACTCGTTTCTCGTCCGGGTTTTGGAGCTCTACAAAATTGATCCCGTCGTCGTTAGGTTCCTGCAGCATGCGATGAGGCAGTGGAGTACGTCTGTGCACCTCAGTGATGGGGAAAATGTGTTGCAGTCTAGAACGCTGCAGATAAAGAGGGGGATATTCCAAGGCGACTCTTTCAGCCCGCTTTGGTTTTGTCTGGCACTGAACCCCCTCAGTAGGACGCTCAATAGAAACGGTCATGGCTATAAAATAAGGTATGGCGACGGCGCCCACGAAGAAGTGACCCATACCTTCTACATGGATGATCTCAAGGTCTACGCTGATTCACGTCAGCGTCTAGGTGTAGGTATCCGGGTTGTCGAAGAAATAAGCAGGGACATCTGTATGGAGTTCGGCCTCGACAAGTGCCGCTGTGTCCATCTGCTGAAAGGGCAGCTTACCGAATCCGGAGGTTACGAGGTCTATGACGGCGAGTTCATAAGAGACATGGTTTGTGGCGAATCCTATAAATATCTTGGATTCCGACAGCTCACCGGGATTCGCCACTCCGACATCAAGACGGAGCTGCGAGACAAGTTCTTGAGTCGAGTGAACTGTGTCCTGAGGACTTTCCTCAACGCGGGGAACAAGGTACGCGCGATCAACACATTCGCGGTTCCCCTGCTGACCTTCAGTTTTGGTGTAGTCAAATGGAGCAAAACTGACCTAGAGGACCTTGAGAGGAGGATGAGAAAAGCATTTAAAGAGGCCGGAATGCACCATCCTCAATCGGCACTGGAGAGAGTTTCACTGCCACGCAAAGAAGGGGGACTTGGAATAGTCGACATATCTGCACTGTGTGTTGCCCAGGTACGACAACTGCGCGAGTACTTCGCAGAACGCGCCAACCAAAACGCGCTATACCGGGCTGTCTGCGCCGCCGACAGAGGATACAGCGCTCTGCACTTGGCGCAAGCGGAGTACCAACTCAACTGCAATCTGCAGACAGTGGAGGAGAAGATTGCAGCTTGGAAGCAGAAGGCAGTGCATGGTGCCCACCCCCATCAACTGGACCGGCCACACGTCGACAAGGCCGCATCTAATCTGTGGCTAACGCGTGGTGAACTCTCTTCAGTAGTAGAAGCCGTCATGATAGCCATCCAGGACAGGATAATGCCGACGAGAAACTGCAGGCGGTACGTCTGGCATCAAGACGTTGATGACAATTGCCGGATGTGCCATCAACCAGGTGAAAACATAGAGCACATTATGGGAGGCTGTCCCGTTTTGGCCAACGCAGCCTACACCGAGCGCCACAACAACGTGGCCCGTATTGTTCATCGACAACTGGCGCTCCAATGTGCTCTGCTGGAAGACAACGTACCAAACTACCGGTACCTGTCTGCACCTGTCCTGGAAAATGACCGTTTCAAGCTGTACTGGGATCGCACTGTTCTGGTTGCGCACCGCCTGCGCAACCGTTATGGCGTCCGCTGATGCTATTGTTGCGCGGACGCGATATTACCAACAGTCCTCAAAGGCACCATGGGTTGTTTTCTTTCGGCCCAAAGGGAAACCGTTGAGAACTCTTGACATTTCAAGAGATTTGCTGCGTAAGTATCCGTAAAGAGGGACCGGACAAACTGCGTGTAGAAGCACCGACTTTTGATGTGGCGAACAAGATTGTTGACCACGAGATTTTCAACAGGGAGTACCAAATTTACATCCCTTTGAAAAAATCTGATGCTTTCAAAGCTTTTCGTAGACATGGAACATCCACACACTGCGAGGAATATTCGAAGCTTGAAATACAGCTGTTTCAGCTGTATTTCAAGCTTCGCAAAAAAACGCGGTTACTGGTACCTTGTGGAGGGTAGCTCGCAACATGCGTAACCGCTCATCTACCAACGAGAGTGAGGAATACTCCAACTGATGGATATTCGATTTCGCTAAAAAGGTCTGTCCAGACTCAGTTCCAGCCCAACATATTCTTCGAGAAACGTCTACAAGCGGTGGACCTCTGGACAGACCATTCTCAATGCTGGAATTTTCTATGGCTCTTCTTTCATCGAACAACTCTTCACCCGGAAGCGATATGATTAAATTCGTTCTTCTAAAAAATCTTCCCGATATCGCGAAAAGACGCTTGCTAGACTTATTCAATACCCTACTAGAAAACAATATTGTGCCACCCGAATGGAGACAGGTCAAAGTAATAGCAATTCAAAAGCCTGGCAAACCAGCGTCTGACCATAACTCATACCGTCCGATTGCTATGCTCTCGTGCATAAGAAAATTGTTGGAAAAAATGATCCTTCGAAGACTCGATCAATGGATCGAGACAAATAATTTGCTATCAAGTACACAATTTGGGTTTCGCAAGAGCAAAGGAACAAACGATTGGCTTCAGTATTCTTGGATATTAAGGGAGCTTTTGATTCGGTTTCCATAGAAATTCTGTCAGACAATCTGAACAGATGTGGACTTCCTGGAATTTTGAATAATTTCTTGTACAATTTGTTGTCAGAAAAGCAAATGAACTTCACCCTCGGACAGCTGACAACTTCCAGAAATAGTTATATTGGTCTACCCCAAGGCTCATGTCTCAGCCCCCTTCTTTATAATTTTTATGTAAAAGATATTGACCTTTGTTTGGCAGAACAATGCACGCTAAGACAACTTGCAGATGATGGTGTGGTTTCCGTCAGAGGTCTCTATGCCGAAAACTTGCAAAGACCATTGCAAAATTCCCTAGATAACTTGTCTTCTTGGGCAAGGAACTTAGGGATCGAATTCTCGCCGCAGAAAACAGAACTGGTAGTGTTTACTCGAAAGCGGTTCCCAGCCCAATTGCAACTTAAGCTTTTGGGCAGAAGCATTACCCAATCATTGACCTTCAAGTACCTTGGTGTCTGGTTTGATTCAAAATGCACTTGGAATACCCACATTACGTATTTGAAGCAAAAATGTCAGAAGAGGGTCAACTTTCTCCGCTCGATTTGCGGCACGTGGTGGGGAGCTCATCCGGGAGATCTCATAACGCTTTATAAAACAACTATTCTATCTATTCTGGAGTATGGCTCTTTCTGCTTTCTCCCAGCAGCTAAAAGTCACCTTCTAAAATTGGAACGAATTCAATATCATTGTCTGCGTATAGCTCTCGGCTGTATGCACTCAACGCATAACATGAGTCTCGAGGTTCTGGCAGGAGTAACTCCTCTACAGAACCGATTCTGGGAACTTTCTCTCAGAATACTGGTGAAATGCGGAGTCACGAACACACTTGTGATTGAAAACTTTGAAAAAATTCTTCATCTAAATATACAATCTCGGTTTATGAGAATTTATTACCACTATATTTCGTCGGATATTTGTCTTCCATCGTTTACTCCAGACCGTGCTCACTTCACCATCAGCAGTTCCTCAATTGAATACGATCTGTCGATGAAACAAGCAATACTTGGGATTTCAGATCAGCTTCGACCAACTTTCATTCCCCGTATTTTTAACCGAAAGTACACAAAAGTCAATTGCATGAAAAGATACTTCACTGATGGGTCTCGCCTCAATGGATCCACTGGCTTCGGTGTTTTCAATGAAAATTCGAGCGCCTTCCGCAAACTGCAGGAACCTTGTTCCGTTTATGTTGCTGAGCTGGCAGCAATCGCCTTCGCATTGGGGATGATCTCCAACAAGCCTGCAGACCATTACTTCATTTTCTCGGATAGTCTCAGTTCGCTTGAGGCTCTCCAGTCGATGAAAACTAGTAGGCACCCATCTTATTTCCTCATAAAAGTGAGGCAGCAGATGAGTGCACTGATCGAAAGATCTTATAAGATAACCTTTGTATGGGTCACCTCTCATTGCTCAATTCCTGGCAATGAGAAAGCGGACACTCTCGCAAAGGTGGGTGCCCAGGAAGGCGAATTGTTTGATAGACAGATTTCATACGATGAATATTTCCAATTACTACGTCAGAGTTCTGTCTTGAGTTGGCAAACCGATTGGGACACTGGAAGTCTTGGGCGGTGGTTATATTCAATTATTCCAAATGTTTCTTCGAGAGCGTGGTTCAAAGGTTTGGACGTAAGTCGTGACTTCATTCGTGTAATGAGTAGACTTATGTCCAACCACTACTCGCTAGATGTGCATCTCCACAGAATAAATCTTGTTCAAAGCAATGTCTGTCGGTGTGGAAACGGTTACGATCACGCAGTTTGGCAATGTACGGATAATTTCGCAGCCAGAGAGTACCTTTTGAATGTCCTTGAGGCCCAAGGAAGACAACCCTATGTTCCTGTTAGAGACGTGTTAGGAACTCGTGACATCTGCTATATGCAGTTGATCTATATGTTTGTGAAACGGTCTAGTATACGTATTTAATGATTTTGTGTTTTTCTGTTTCGTTATTAATTTATTTGTCTTGTCCCCTCATCTCACCGTCGCCCACCCTCGACAGATAGTCGAACACCAGATGCTATCACTGGTCATTATGCACAATGCTACAGTGCGTGCGGCAACTCTCGGTTGAGACAACGATACCTCATATCCATATCCCCAACCTGACCCGTCCCACAAAAATTGTTGCCCTTTTAATCTCGAGTAAACCGCGAGTATTCGGTCGAATCCTACTAAACATAGCAATTACTTGAAACTTTGTATAAACAAAACTTGAATTAGCGGCTCCGCAAAGCTTATGCGATTGAGCCTTACAAATAAATGAATTGGAAAAAAAATTGTTTTGAAATTTTAACTTTTCTCATCAAGTGGATAATGAAACTTGAAAAAACGGAAAAAAATAACAAAATCACGATTTTTCTCATTTTTATTTTTCACTTTTTTTGTGTTAACGTTTTCGGCAGAGTTACCGAGTACAAAGTTTGGCCTTGTTATGATGCATCTACAGTAAAAAGTAGGTGGCGCTACCTTCATTACAACGGGTCAAATTACCGGGGCTCTGGCAACCCTATCCCATCCAATGCAAATTGAGCGTAGGCAGCATAAAACAGGGCTCGCGCTTAGGGGGCTCACGTATTGTTTAATGTTTGGAGTCATATATGTTAATATTTGATTACGTTGGATAGTTTTTTTTTTTGGCAAGCGATGTTTGGATACCCATCCGGAAGCTTTCTTGACGATTTGCAATTCAAATCACAGCCCAAGAATCGCGCAGAGCACTTCATTTTGAATTTTAGGTTATGATTTCTATGCTCATGATTTTCTATGCTGGCTACTGAAAGACGGCCATCTTAGCAATCCCTTGCAAATTACCGATTCGTTATCTTGCCTCCCGCGCCAACTTGCCTCCTTCTCCCATATAAAAGCTGTATTTGCATATGAAGTAAAATTCTGATTATACGCGAGCGTAACATGAGCAAATTTATAACACATGCGAATTGGGTCTCTTTTGGTATTAACAAGTTCTTCCACACAGTAAATCGATGTTGATAATTCCTCAATATTTTCCTTCGTTGATCTTTTTTTTCACATACTCACGTTGGCCGAGCCATTTTGATTGAATGTAATACTTTTCCGTTTATTATTTTTGAAAGCATAGGTAGCCGTGGCAGTGTTCCGACCTCTGCAATACAATTTTCTTAACGAATGTTGAAGTTGCTAAAACTTACATTATAGACCCATTAAACGTTAAAATTGTAATTGTATTGGTATCAACACAATTTTATTTTATTGATTTTCATGACATGAAACGCTATGACTCAGGAATAACATTTTATTGAGTGGTTTTTATAGCTGTTTCGATGATGTTGTCTGATATCAGTGTCGAAAAAATAACGATGCTTTCACCAATACAAACAAAACCATTGCGGAAAATTGAAAATTTAACTTTCAGAGCACTAGCTCGAGTTTTCCGACGTTTTTCACTACACAGCGCAAGGACAGATGAAAATTTAATATCTTGTGAGTAATCGATTAGAGTTTGGCTTGAAGGAAAGTGTGCGAAAACGATCATTTTCTTCACACTGTTTCGCACAATTTTTGATTTTCGGACGAGGGGTAAGGGAGGGAGATGAAAGAAATGAGCGCCATTGTGGCAGCCATTTGTGGCTTCCTTCCATCTTCACCTTAAGTGATTGTAATATTGAATACGCAGCAAAAAATCAACACGTTCAGTAATATAGCATCTATATTTTTTCTTCAAACAACACTTACAAATAGATCATTTTGCATTCCACCATAGTTCCGTTTTTTTATGTCTAAATTTTTTATCTCTTGTCTGCGAAGGATCATGGTCCACCCCAGCCAATGTAATATGGATAATATATATGTGTGTATAATATACGCTTGACAGTGTATAACGGAAAAAAGCACTCTGGTTCCTTTCCTTTTTTGTTTATTGATGATAATAATAATAGTCGTCAAATACATTGTAAGGTTTGTCCGTTGTTTCCGAACGGAAACATACCTTCGTGCAGTAACATCAACCCGAAGAGAATATATTTTTTTCTTTCGCAATTTTTTCGTGAGTTGTAAAAATTTTAAAAATATAAATATTTTGACTTCTGCCGAATCACGTGTATTCCTTCTCTGTTTGTGTGTGTGCATGTATGTATGTGTGTGTTTAATTGATCACATTGCGATTTCCCATTTCATCACTTAACTCCTGCCTTCGCATCGCATCATCTAAAGGACTATAAAATGTGTCGCCATTTATCACTCTAGAGTTAGTTATAGTTATTATATATCTCTCGTTTGTCGCACACCATTTGCTTCTTGTACATAAGACTTATTGTTTAAACAGCGCGCACAAATAATTAACTCTTAAGGTTTTTTTTTCCGAACGTTACGAAATTAAAAAGAGGCTTACTTTTTGTGGTGAATATTGTATTTTTCGATTTTTTATTTGTTGCTTTTAAGCATTTTTTTTTTCATTTCATGTTGGGTTTAAAATTACGTGTAAAAAAAGAGGAATTTTTCTCAAATATTGAGAAGTGTAATCAAGCTTAATGCAATGACTCTGTTCTATCACTATTCGCACAGGTAAAAAAAATGTGGTCACAATTAAAAAATCTTTAGACAATAAAACGAACCGTGTTCATCCCCAGTCAGCGTCCAGAGGGGAAAATCTGCCATTCATTTCTCTACCCCCATTTTGCTGCCCACTGTTGGCTTCCACCCAGAGGAGCTCATTCGGTAGGTGCTGCTCTCCGTTTGGTTCCGTCGCAACTTGGGCCCCGTCTCGGTCGCCACTGTCCATCAGGACCAGAGGTTGCCGTTCCAAGTCCCCATCGGTGTCGCTCATACTGCTCGAACTGCTGCCACCACCATTCTCCTCGTCGTCGTCGTCGCTGCTACTCGAACTCGTCGAAGTGGAACTATCCGACTCGCTATCCTCACTGCTCGTGCAGGACGAACTGTCCATCCGTTCGACCGCTGCGGGGTTACTGTTGTTGTTGTTGTTGTTGTTCCGGGGAGACGATTTGGCCGACAGCACCATTCCGATGCGGGATGCATGCTCCAGCTGTCGTCGGAGTTCTGAAAAACAAGCAAATAAATGAGGCGCTGAGTGAAAGGCATATAGGGTAAATGATGTTGGTTTGCCCAGTTGAAATAAGGATCTTGGTTTGTCCACTTTTGACGTAGAACTGCGTCTTACATTAAGGGTGTCAAATCAGAAAACAGGTCACGTTTTTATAAAATAAAGTTAACGTTAACAACTATTTTTGCCGCGAACGGATTTTAACGATTTGCATAATGCTCTTGCTACACATACATGCAGAGCATCTGTTGGGCAAACATCATTTGTTTACATTCGTAGCTTCTATGCAGCAGAACCGGATTCATTATCAATCGACGTTCTTGTAGATGATTTAAATATAGTTGCGATCTTTCTATTAGCGCGAAATATTTAATAGAACTAACATGAACTTTGTGAAACAGTTAGGCAAGCTATTTACCGAACAAGTGCTTTTGTATGACGCATGTTGCTTTACTTACTAGCACCTATTTCGCGATGTTCATTGAGTGAATTTTCCACTAGATTTGAATCGAAAAAACAATGGGAAAGGATTATTAGCTTGTTCGGATCTAGATTCAAGACACAGAGGTTCGAGCTCACATTCGAATACTTCCTTGTATTTTCCATGATTTAGCCAATCGATGGATTTTCTTCGTTTCCGATTAATTTTCTTATAACCATATTTCACTTCTTCGCAGAGCATTCAGGTACCCGGAAATCATATCTGAGGGTTGGTTGATATCTCGGGCTGAATATGTTCTTAATTTCAACATAATCATCTGCTTTTTTGGCGAAACTAACCACCGATTAAGGATATCTGCACACGAATATTCATTATAGTTTACTTCATCACTTCATCACGAGACCACGATAATTTTTCTCCGTGTATATATATATATATATATATATATATATATATATATATATATATATATATATATGGCTTTGACACTTAAAGTAAATATTTTTATGTAAAGAGACATATATTCGCATGTTATTAATATAGGGTAGCGCGTACTTTCTTAACTATTTCGCTAAAATAATTATTTAAACAAAGCTCAATCTTGTCGATCCATATAAATCCTATGCAGCGATCTCTTTTGCCTGCCCAACAGATCACTAATACATATGCACGCTGCACGCTTTCCAATCGAATTGGAAATTTTCTAAGATTTGTATGTATATGTATGTATGTATATGGTTTAAATTGATGAAAATTGGAAGCACGATGAAGAAGAACTTTCCTCGAAAGCGAAAACTTTCCTCGATAGAACAGAACAAAATCCTTAGCTCTTTACATCATCAAAATAAGTCAGCGGGAAAGAACATGTCAGCAGTGTAACAATTGGTAGTCAGCAAAACACAACCTGGATGGTATCAACCATCTCTTTTTTCATATTTACGAGCTAGAGCTAACAACTCTGCCATCTGCATAGTGAATGATGAGACTTTCCATTTCTTCTTAGCAATGGAAATTATATTCCGAAATATGAAATCGCATTAGGGACCTAACGAAGCTAAATTGACAAATGAGTGTTTTGCCGTTCACTTTACTCCATTGTGAAAAAAACACATACACAAACTTTCAAATAATTCCTTCACATTTCCTTTAAACTCAATATCGTAATATCCATTAAATTCACCATTTCTAAATTCAATACAAACCCAACGCTATTTATGTTTATTGGCAACACTGACAAAATCGACTTTGTTTACAAAATTGATCGAAATCAGCCAATCAGAAATCCGAACGACTGACAAAAATTTGGTCCGTAAAATACCCCCTATTGTCTGATCTTATCTTAGTAATAACGTATCACGTTGTCATTTTGGTCACGTGATCTATCGGGTTGTAGATGTTAGATGGTTGGATGAAAAAATTATATAGCCTAATTCTTATCCGAAAAATGCATGAACCTTGAGGAAGATTCCTTCTTTCATTAATCGCGATTACAGTGACAGTTATTCGATGTACTCATATTTCGATTTTAAATTACTCGATTATAATTTCAGTTATTCGATTATTTGGATTAATCGAACGATTAACCGACGTCTCTATGCGCATCAGCTCTGTTGCGATGCAACAAGCTCCTAGCTTTGTTGACGGGTTTGACCGAGAGTCGAGAAACGATTTTTCATAAACGGTCATTCTCGCGATTTTTTCATTTTTATCGCTGTAACTGTTACGGTGGGCTTAGACTAGTGATATATTCATGTGAAGAAATATGATGAGATTTATAGAAATCGCATCAACCGTTCACACTAGCTTGAATTTATATAATGAATATATTCATGAATTTCTTCATACAATTTGAAGTGATGATAAATGTACATCCCGTTCACATATGCATATATTTATTCTGAATTGGGCATCATTCTACCACTTGAATAAACAGAAGTGAAAGGCAATTCTGGATCAGTTAATTAATTTCGACTTTCAGAAGCAATCAGAAGCAAATTGATAAAAATGGATTTAAAAATGAGCGTTGTTCACATCTGCTGACAAAAAACACATTCAATTTCCTTTGAGTACGAGTGCAAGAAAGAGAGAATGAGTTGTCTCTCTTTTTCGGTGATTTATTCACCTGAAGTAGAACTGCGGTCAACTTCAGTTATTTCTCACCAGTGAGCAATTCACCAGCGTTTACATATGCTGAATTTATTCTAGTTATATATACCTCGAATAAGTGTATCATATTTATGCTCACCCGTTTACATCTATTCTCACGTGAATAAATCCATCTATAGCTATAGATCTCCCTAATGTGAACCCGCTATTAGACGCGTGTTTGATGCTTGTTGAATGGTGATGCACGGAAGATGCCTCTCGTTAAATACTCAGTGTAATGCGTGCATTTATGTAAAGAAACAAGTTGCGACATATGACCATTCATTGTATTGTTCTCGCGGAGGCAAGAAAGCATGGTTGCTTCTCGAAATGATTCTTCAAAACCACGCAAGCCATTAAACCTTTCCAGGGTTCACGGAACTTTTTACTAAAGAGTTATTTATGAAATGTCGACGTATTCGCAAATAATATCCGAAATGATAAACCAACAAATTTCAAAAAAAAAAAGATTGCGTAGTCCTTCGTGCTAAGCGGTCGTGTCTCGGATACAACCCCTCGATTTTTTTTGAATGCTATAGTTCAGCGCAAATAAGATATTCAACTGTTTCAAAACAAATAAATAAAATTGTCTTTTCATTATTTACAGTAGTTTTATAGGATTCACTCGTTTTAAAGATTTCCAAAAAAGGGTAAAGGTATTCAATGTGCCCTTCATTTTCTGGATTATAACACGCACAAATGGTTCAATAAAAGTAATAAATAATGTTTCAAGTATTTGATGTGAAAAATATTATTCAAATTTTAACATTTGAAAACAGTCTTCGAGCCTTCTAATCTGGTAGAGATTACACCAACGAATTTGGTACCCAAATTATGGCCCCTAATTGAAAGTCGTCACCAGACGTCGACAGTTTCTCTGTGTTTATAACAAAATAACAAAATTTTTTTGAAAAAAAAATTTCGCTGAACAAAAAGTTATTTTAAAAATTAAAATTCATTTTTCTCAAAAACGTTTTTTTTTAAATTCCCAAAAAATATATATATGAATAACTCTTACAATTTCCAACAAGTCGTCCATACATCGGAAGATGGGCACTTTTACAGGGAAAAAGTTTTTCGAACAACAACTTTTTCATGCTTTCTTTGAAAAAAATACAACCAATCCTAATTTTATTCAAAGTCAAGATAGCGTTAAAGTGTATTCGACAAAGTTTTAGATCTTATTAAAATATGAACTTTTGTCGAAGACGTCAACATTCTATCTGTTATAGTTATAGTATATATATATATATATATATATATATATATATATATATATATATATATATATATATATATATATATATATATTTGTGAATTTAAAAAAAATACGTTTTTGAGAAAAATGAATTTTAATATTTAAAATAACTTTTTTGTCAGCGAAATTTTTGGTGTTTTTTGTGAAAATTTAAGCAATTTCCTACATTTCATCCTTTGGCATGAATTTTGTAGGTATCATAGTTTTTATGTTATAAATTTTTGTAAAAAAAAAGAAAAAAATTGGCTTTTTCCAGAAAGTAGTCTAATTATTTTTCGAATATTTCAAGTATGCAAAGCTGCTCAAATGACCCATGTCTTCACACTCACAACGTTTCACTGCTATCTGAAATGGCGCTGCCAACGGCCAGTCGAGTTGGCATGAAATTCGTCTATATTCAAAACAGATTTTTTTTCTAATGAAATCTATGTTTTTTACTCCAACATGTATGATTTTAACACTATTTTTCAGGCGACAGTAAACTCTGGCATTGAGAAATGCAACATCTACTCAAAAATTCGAATTTCTTCAACTTCTTCATTCAAACCATGATCATAATTTCTCTTTGAAGAAAACCACTAAAAAAAATAAAATTTGGATGATTTGGACGCCTTATGGTGGCAACTAGAGAATTGGGGCTTTTCAACAAACTCAAACTCTACATGTGATTTTAATGTAGAAAAATCGATTCGCATTTACTAGTTGCGTGAAAATACCCTAAAGCCTAGTTTATACGGTGCGAGTAAGCATACGAGTCGGTCTAGTCAGTTACTCACACCGTGTGAACACATCATGCCAGTTAGTGTTATGTGTGATCCGGCGTGCGAGCTACTTCAAAGTTTTTTGATTTTACTCGCACTTAGTGATCCCTGATTTTTGAAATTAATAGTTCATCAGCTAATCGAATACTTTTCAGCAGTTTGTTATTCGATACGATTAATCGCCCCAAATAATCGATTAATCGTTACACTGAGAGAAATAATTAGTTAGACTAATATTTCTCATTTGCTAGAAAGCCATCTGGAATCAAAAAGTTTTCATTCCGCCTGAAAATCAATTATTATCTTTTACGCGTCAAAGATAATTATTTATTTCAGGATAAAACTGCAGCGGCCATAGGTTTTTTTCTCTGGGTTGGGATCCATTAATCGACGTAAATTATTCGTTTGCTTCGATTATTGGTTGCGCAGTATTCGTTCGATTAATAATCGATTTCTGTAGGAAATATTCGATTCATCGATTAATCGATCGATTATTGGGGATCATTACTCGCACTCACATCCCTCGAAACGTCAGAAACAGCCTACCCTATACCAGAAAACGAGACGAGCAGACGAGCGCTCGTCTCGTTTGTTTTCATATTCCAGAAGCCGAGCTCGACTAAAAACAGACGAGTAGCTCGTCTGGTTCGACGACCGTTTGGCCGCGCTCGTCAATGAATCAGTCGAATCGTCTAGTTTGTTTGATGCGTTTGTTCATCATGTTGATTGAAAGCATCGGTATTCTTCAATGTATGTTTTCAACTGCAACCATCAAATTCAATTCAGTAATTGCAAGATTTTACAGATTTTCAAATGGGCCTCTTCCAAACAACACAACCAAATGTAAACATTGAACTCATATCCAGGGATGCTAGATGACTGTTTTAAATATGTTAACATGGCACGAAAAGGGACTTCACATATTGAACGAAAATGAGTAATGAGTAAACAACTACTTTATTGAAAATACATATAAAAATGGATTTAAAACTTATAAATCGTTGATTAGGTGAACGAACATTGCCCCTAATAAATCCATAATAACAAAACGTCTGAGTGATGAAACCATATGCTCGAGGAAAAATATCAATGAAACCAAAAGATATATGAAACTCATTCCTTTTTGTTATGTTTTTTTAATATTTTGGCACTGGGAAAATAGTATTGATTGATCAATTTTAAAATTGTTTGTTGTTTTTCTCAAAACAAAAACATGTCTCCTCATCTGACATCACTGATCATACCGAGAAAAACTGACTGAAGTCTCTCCAGTCTACCAAATAAAACATTTCAATGAAACTCGTGTACTGGAATGGGTAGTGATCCGCGATCGATCCAAATAATCGATTAATCGTCACACTGAGAGAAATAATTAGTTAGACTAATATTTTTCATTCGTTAGAAAGTCATCTGGAATCAAAAAAGAGTTCATTACGCCTGAAAATCAATTATTATCTTTTACGCTCCCCTAAACTCGTAAACGAAGCTCATCTCGCATCGACGGCATTGAGCTTCTTTTAGGAGTTTAGGAGAGCGTCAAAGATTATGATTGATTTTCAGGATAAAACTGCAGCGGATGTACGATTTTTTTTGCTCTGGGTTTGGATCGATTAATCGACGTAAATTATTCGTTCGCTTCGATTATTGGTTGTGCAGTATTCGTTCGATTAATAATCGATTTCTGTAGGAAGTATTCGATTAATCGATTAATCGAACGATTATCGGGGATCACTAGGAATGGGATATTTTGCTCGTCTCGACAGTGACTGAAATTTTTTGCTCGTCTCGCTCGACAACAATCTGAACGACATTCCAGAAAAAAGGCACTTCAATGCCATTTTTTAATTTCACTCTTGCAGGTATAGCATTCTTCATGAGTGTATCTTGGTGTTGTCTTTTTGGAGCAATCAAATCCAACAGTGTTTCCACTTATTCAGGTGTTTTTCTCAACACTGCTCTGTACTCTAGGGGATCATCATCGTAGAGCTCCTTCAATATTGTATTTGTTGCTCCTTTTTCTTGCATCCAATTCATTTTGTTTTTCTGCTTTTTCGGATAGTACCTTCAGTTCGAAGAAATTGAGCACAAAGTATTTTTATACACGGTCAGCGTGTATTTCGCGATAAAATTGTGTAATGATAAATGCTACTGAAAACCTGAGACGGAAACTGCCAATAGAGAAGTCGATTTCGGATCAATCATCTGTCAAATTCGGACCTGATTGCTGTTTCTGACTGTTGGATGGATATTTGAAAAATCATCTGGCATCCCTGGTGGTGTCTAGTTTCTCGTCAGCAGCTCACACTGTGTGAACGGACAAGGCGAGTCAACCATTTGTCAAGCGAGTTCATCGGCACAGTAGTTGCTCATTGGCATGCCAGCTACTAGCAACGTATAAATGACAAACTTAAATCGGACAAACCAACATCATTTACCCTAGTCTTCGGCTGCGATGATGTGAAACCGCCAAAAACCGTGAGACGAAAAACCACTGCAAAGCTTATGGCGAAATTACTTTTCCTCGCTTCGCGCGTCAAATGCAACTGCTCTTCCCGAGAGATTAGATTTTACCACCACTGACTGACTGACTGACTTGTAGAAGTAATTACACGCACAGCGCAAAAGCGGTGCTATCGCTTGCAACCAGTAACATATTTGCTGTGGCTCTGCGCTTTGAATTTCTCGGCGAGGAGCAGCAGAGATAACAAGCAAACCGGCGTTTTGATCGGTTCATTTTTTGCAGTACCAATTGTGCCACAGACTACCCACTCTCGATTCACGAACTGCTAACGCTCAGTCGAAATTGAATTGATCCTCCGTCATATGTTGCTATCTGTGATAGAATGGATTCACGTCCAAGGTGACGGATCGAAATCACGCGAGCTAACAATTATCAAAAACTGCTCTCACCCGCAGCTAAATTTCAAAATGTAAACATGTTATTTGCACACAGAGAGAAAGAAAAAGTTGCAAAGCAATACGAGAGAAGCGAAACCGAGGTGATAAAGTCGGGACCCACCCCCTGGGTGGGGGGGAAATCTCAGCCTGCCTCCGATATTACCGCAACGAGCAAAAAGTTATGCAAAGCGGGCGGAATGTGTCATCCCCTCATACTAAATATACAGACTTCACTATTCACATAAACATCATACACCTACCGAGATTCTCAGCGGTGAGCTCCCGAATTCTATCCTCCAACCGCCTGCGGTCCACTCCGCCGCCGCTGCCCCCCGGTGCATCTTTGGCCGGCATTGCATTATTCACACCAACAGCGGCACTTTCGTTTTCCTCCCTGATCGAGAGCGACTTGACGGCGTTGTAGCGGCGCGTGATTTGCTCAAAGTTGGCCTCCAGCTGGAGGTACTCTTGGATCAGCTGCGTCTTGCTGAGTCCCTCGAGTCGCTCCGAGCGGGCGTCTTCGTACACGCTGGAGAACTCCTTGGTGAGGAATTCCTCTTCGTCCTCTGGTAGTGAGTAGAAATAATTTTCTTCTGAATCTATAGAAAAACTTGAATCACGGGTTCTACCTGAGGGCGTCAGGACGTGTGGCATGTGGTCTTCCATCAGGAAGCGATTGGTGTTGTATGGCACTAACGGTGGATGGTCTGACTGATGGTAGGGACCTTTCAGCGGTACGATACCACCACCACCACCAGCAGCTGCGACCAGCGCAGCTTCCGCACGTCGTTTATTCGTCGCTGTCCACATGGGGGGCACCTGGAACTTCCATTGGGACTTGGTGTACGGTTTCGAGCTCGATTTTTTACCGCGTTTAGTTTTCCCGCGGCGCGTTTTACGCCTGCTAGTATTTTTATCTCCATTACTGCGCCGTTTCTCGCTGTTCAATCCACCACGACCACCACCAACTCCCCCACTGCTAGAGGAACTTGACGAACCGCCGCCGTGGCCACCAGCACTGGATCCAGCGACATCCCCGTTCAATTCACTCCCACCGATTACCGTATCAAACTCATCATCGACCACAAGCGTCGCAGCAGCCGGTGCATGCACTACTAACGGCGGCGCTAACTTCGTCCCCGCATCGCTTCGTATTTCCGAGCGCTCATTAGTTTGTTCGGCTGCCGCACCGAGTGCTTCAGTCACCGCTGAGGTCGCACTCTGCGAACGAGCGACGTCATTTTGCTTCGCGAGCAAATTTTCTTTTTCCGCCGTGTTTTCAACGTTCTTAGCCGACATTTTCGTCGTTTTTCCAACCCTCCAGCGAAACGCACCAATTATCCTGCACTACGTGTCTATAAAATCGGCCGGATATCACTTACTCGATGCAATACCACTATTACTGGATATAATTTTGCAGTTGTCGCCATTTTCCACTGCAATAGTTACTACAACAGCCGGTGGCGGCGCTTATCCACCACCCGAAACGAAAAAAATACTTTCCACCAGGGTTGTACCCTTGGGCGCCTCGAGAACCACAAATTTTTCAAACTCTTGCAAAAACCACGCAAATCTCGTTCGCAATCAAACAATTTCAACCGATAATCGTACCCCCTTCGAACGCCCCTTGTTAACTACACCACTGGTTGCCACTTTTCCGAACGGAACACACGGCTCGACTCGCTGAACAAAATCACACACTTTGTGTTCTTCTTCTTGCTCTGCTCCGCTCCGCTTCGGCTGATATCCCAAATCGGCGCTAGGCGTACAAAACTCACTCGGTAGCGACGACGACGACGGTGCTGCTCTCTGCTGCTGCTGTTGCTACTATATGCTTCAAAGGCATGTGCTCTCGGTAACGTTTATGAAAACGAAATGTGTGCGCTGGACGAACGGCGGCTCGCTCGTACCCTCGGAGAGATCGCGCGGTGAGCCGAGCGCTCGCGTTTGCTTTTGTATTGAGAAGGGTCTCCGGAAAAGGTGAAACGTTGTCGTCGGGCAGGTAAGACTTTTTTTTTCATATCATAGTTTCATTGGTCTTGTTGGATTGATTTTACTTGTCCCAACTATCAGTTAGCATTCAATCTTTTTCGGTTCTCATATTTCCACGAATGTTATGAGGCAGAATTATGATGGTTTGATGAAAGATTTACAGCATCATTCATGGAGGCTGCCTTCCTTTTTTTTGGCTATGCCCGTTTTTCCATTTCTTTTTTGATTGTGAGTTCGGCTCGCGCCAGCCTTCGGGTTTGCAGTGGTGCCAAATCGTGGGCAAATATAAAATTCTATAGCAAAAGTTGTGTCCACTTGGAAATTGATCTTTTTCCATCTGCGTCGATAACATAGCTTATCGCTCTATTCTGGAGGTCGCCTTAATGTTCAGTTCCTACATGACACGCATGAGGACACGCCTTCAAATCTCATCCAATGACCAACTATTCACGTTGACGACATTGAGCTTCGTGTTCCGATTTTGGAAAGCGGCAAAGACGATTGGGGATTTTCAGATGTGTCTTTTTGGTGTGTTTTAAAATAACAATTATGAATGAAAATTAACTTTTCCGTATCAAATATGTATCTTATGTGAATGAAAATCCCATTTTTTTGGAAAAAGGTGAAAAAATCTTATACGTAAAAAGGATAAATAAGATCAATGGAGAATCGATTATTCGCGGATGTCTCTCGGTTAGCAGAAAGATGAAGGGACATAAAGAGATTCGGACAATATCGATGATTACACACAAAGATCGACGGTTTTGAGCAGTGTCGAAAATATTCACCTTCATGACTTTGAAATACGGCGAATTTCAGCCTACCTTCGATTGTTAACCTACTGCTCAAGCGAGAATCGGTAAAGATGAAACAATACTATCAATGAAAACAAGTGGAATGAACGTCAACGTCAGCACGCTATGAAGTCAGGGGTTAGACATCAATTGAATATAGGCTACCCAAAATCAAAATCAATATGGCGTCATTTGTTTATCAACATATCATTTACGAGGATTGAAATCGAAAAATGCGCTGCTTTATTCTAACTGCATGAGCGATTTTCATATTCCGGTTTCACATGGAGGTGTTCACATTTAACATGGAGTTTAAAGTTAGCCACTATTCGACTATATAACCGCACCGAGTTGTACACAACAGTAATTGATTGAACCAAAATGTCAGTAAACCGCAGCAATATTGGGTACACTGGCAATATGAGGGATTTGACGTTTTAGTCGTACCCCTGTACACTGAGAGAAATAATTAGTAAATATAACGAATTTTTTGGTAAATACTACCAATCTATAGTCATTTTCGACCGTACTAATAAACACATATGTCAAGCTGAACCATGATTCGGAAGCCCAATATCGGCTACATTTTCTCGCCGAAAATGCACGTATCAGAATTATATCCTTATTATACCTCCGTATTGCCTTATGGGAACAATGAAAATTGTTAATACGCGCTTTTCTCACCAATTTTCAGATATGACAATATACAAGCCTACTAATGTTATCGAGTAAAATATACTAATCTCTGGTAGGGATGCGGGTTTGTTGACAATATGTACAAAAAAATTTGTACATTCTACTAATTTTGCATTACCAAATGTATTTAGTAGTTTTCGACCGAGGATTTTTCTAAGGGTATGAAGTTCATTTTTTATAGAATCTTCATTTTCGTTTTGATATTTGAACCGTCAGACTCGAATATTAATAGCGTATTACTGAGAATCAAGACATAAAAATTCAACGTCAACCAATTGAGAGTGAAATCGACTAGGGAGTTATCCTAGGGAGATGACTAGTGAGATTTTTTGACGTTTTTTTGGGCTCTGAACATCTTTCAAGGAATACAAAAATTATATGAACGCAACAAAAATATTAAAACTAAGAAAGTAACAAGCGTGTGAAGTGTGGAGCGGCGTTCCATGGCGTACACAATTTCAGCCGTTCTGATTGTCCGAACACCAAATAATCTATTTAATTTTTAATCGGTAAAGACGCCTCTATGGTATGAACTTCGGACAATCCAAAATAAGAACGGCACGTATCAGCTGCGTAAAAAGTCTGAACTTACTTTTAGAGTGATCAGATTGTATGTGCTAATTGATGTGACTTTTCATGAAATAAGTATTGTATAACTGATTCATAGCTGAGAAATAAAGGAAGTAACAGATAGCATTATTCAGCCATTCCATGCTAAACCGATATACTGGTAGATTTTCGTGAAAAGTGATATTTTTTTTGCTTTACCGCATAACATTAGACCTGTATTTTTTTTTATAGTTTACATGGTTTCGGAACCAAGGGCGCTATATTTTTATATTTCTCTTGAAAGCTTTTTCACATAACATATTCAAAAATCATAGGGGGTTATTTTTTTCGAAAGCATTGTATTTTTTCAGAGAAGACTAGCTAATTGGCTTCAATTTGATATGTTGATCATCGGAATCGGTCTAGTAGTTCAAAAGATTTTTGGAAAATGTGATTTTCGAGAAAAAGGGGAAAATCGATTTTTGGACCACCCTAAAATGGAAATGGGCATCCTAATAACAAATAGAAAAATACGGGTCCAATATTTTGCTATAGGAAACAAAACTACCGCTTCTCAAGAAAATCTGAGAACCACTACGGTTTGGCATGGAATGGCTGTATTGTAGCATGCAACAAATTCAGTTGATCAATTGTTAGAATAGGGGTTGCATTTTAAACTAATAATTCACTGTTTGTTAGATTTTACACGGATTTAGAAATTTACGCAGTTTATTTTTACGTGGATTTTGGAATTTACGCAGATTTTGGGATTTACGTGGTTTTTTACGAGCCTATCCACCGCGTAAAAAGAGACTCCAGCATAATTGAAAAAAAAAATGTGAATTAGTTCATGCGATGGACGTCTATAGTATTGGCTCTAGAAACACGACCGGTGCAAGTTTGGTAAACAAGGTTAATGATCCTAGATGGACGTCTATAGTATTGGCTCTAGAAACACGACCGGTGCAAGCTTGGTAAACAAGGTTAATGATCCTAGAAGCGCCTCAAAATATGTCAAACCCACCATGCGGCCGCCCGAAACTCTCGTGACTATATTAGACTTATTCGAGTATGGTCCACGAATCCCCGGGTAATGTGATAACTTTCTAACTTGTGGGAAACCCTATCGTGTGGCACATTAAATTACATCAAAAATCATAAAAAATGTCATTGTAAAAAAAACTGAGTATCTGGAATACTTCATGAGAATAGATTCAGAAGGAAATATTAGATTTAAGCATATATGATTGATTTCGGGTGTTTGTATTTGAAGATATGAAGGGCAATTTAAGAAAGGTCAATTCAAGGCTTTAATCGGATATTTATCGTTAAGTTCAAGTGTTTTTCACGGCTCGTGTTCGTTCAGTAACATAATTTGAGAGTTATTTAGCGCTGTCAAGAATGCTGGTCCAGTCGCAAGATGCGGACAACTTTTCGAAAATGTCGCGATTCAGCTTCAGAAGCAGAATGTCATCCAATGCACCGGGCCCCAAGTCAGTTCTGTTACATGTTAGGACCAAGGCAAGTGCACTAAATGCACGTTCCATAGAGACTTGATTTGATGGCGTGACAAACACAACCATAGCTACCTTAAAGAGTTCTGGCTGGGTCTCTCGTCGCATCAGCCAATACTGAAACACATCAAAACTATGGTTTTGCGGCAATTCTGCATCTAGCGCTTTCAATTGTTGTTCAAATGTTGAGTCATTCGAGCTTTTCGATGTTGAAAGAGTGCCACCAAAAAACTGTGAGGAACTCATCCAATTGGCTGCTATTGTTGGCCTCACTTTCCATGGTTTCGTTGCGACATGTCAATGGTTACAGTTCACTTTTCTGTTCAAGGTATCCCTAATGCCGGACCTAACAGATGCGAGAAATGTAGAAGTGTGTATATCGCTTATTGCTTCCCAAAGTAACATTTGGAATGCTCGTGACGTTTTAAGAATTCCGAGACGAATTCCTTATTACTCAGCCAGCGGTTTCGAAGAGATATTTTGACGTAGGATTACGTCTTTCGGGAACATATTGGGGTACAAATTGAAAAACGAATATCGATCGCATCGTGAAAAATGTCCAATTTCAAACGCTTATTGCTCAGTCATTTCATGACGGATTGATGAGATTTTTACATCAAAACATTGCGGCACTCTATAACAATTTTCCACCTTGAATAAAATAATATATATCATGTAATTAACTATCGAACAATTGAAAAATCTCAACCCTTATCCAAACGGTACTGATTGGTCGAAATTGACGTCATTTCTTTTTCGCCTGCTTCGCTTCTTTCGTTCCCCGATAAGTCAAATATTTGCATGGCGAGCGAGTGGGGGGCGCCTATTTCTCACATACCAACTGATATAAAAGGACGGTAGCATTTTTGGATCTCATTCTCGTTCAACGCTCAGATCGGCAAACATCTGGGCTTCTAGTGTGCAGTGTTCTACAAATCAACCAACACCATACGGTGCGGCAAAGGAGAGGAAGCCATCGGCAACCAGCGATGGATGCGGTGCGGCAAAGGGAGCAAAGAAGAGGAAGCAGCGGAGAGCATCGAATTAAATCTAGTGTGCATTGCTGGTGCGCTCCTCTTCACATCAACAATTGGATGCGGCAAAGGAGGCAGAGGAGCGAAGTGCATTGCATCGCATCGTATCACACCCGCTATCCGTCGTTTAGCTCGTCGTGGTGGTGCCAATCAAACCCTCGCAAATCGACGCACAGAAGCCGATGGCGCCAAAGTCAAGGAAAGCATCAGCGAATCCGTAAAAGCTACCGCTCCCAGAACTAAACTGCTACATCCGACTGAAACGCAGCAGATTCCGTACAACCCATTAAACCATTCCAGTCCTTCTCAGGACTATCAATTTGTTTTGAAACAAAAGAGTTTATTTTACTGTTTTCCACTTACCACAAAAACTATATAAAACCGATCAAAAATACTGTTTATTTTTACATTTTCTACTAACAACTAACATGGAACGTATCACGTCAAAAACATACGTTTCATCAACCACCTTTTACTGGATTTGGCAAAAGAAGCGAAGGACATATGCATGCACGTATATAACGGAACGCTCCAGTCATACACAGCCCGTTAGGGATGAATGACCTTTGGGTTAAAGTCCCTTAAAAAACAAGAACGAACGATACACAGCCCGTATCAGACAAATGCATGAAGGAATTCTATAAAATAATATTTTTGCGATGCCTTTGCGCCATCTACACGGGCGAGTAGCACCATAGTAGCAAAAAATGTCGAAGCTCGTGACATCTGGTAGCAATATTTTTCTTCTTTTGAATTATAGAGACTTTAAACTTTACGTTCATTCGTCTCTAGCCCTGAGAAGGGCCCTTGCGAAGAAAACTAGTTCATACTCTTTCTCGACCTATCTTTAGAAAGACATTTTCATTGTCGCTCAGCACTCCTCAGCAAACGAGTCTGCTTTCGGTGGCACCAAGCGACACCATGAGCAATATTCTTTTAGGGAGGCAGATTAATCTCCCATCGAACTAGAAGGCTCGAAGGCATATTGCCTGATGTTTCTACCAAAACACATCATTCAAACACATTTTTTTTCATGTGCAATTTTCATATAAGATTTTTTGACGTTGGATTACGTCTTTCGGGAACATATTGGGGTACGAATTGAAAATCGAAAATCGATTACATCGTGAAAATTGTCCGATTTCAAATGCTTATTGCTCAGTCATTTCATGATGGATTGATGACATTTTTGCCTCAATCGATTTCGGTACTCCATAACAATTTTTTATATTGAAGAAAATAATCTCATCCCCTATCCTAACGGAAATACCCTCTTCTGACTGGCCGAAATTGACGACACATGCGGCGAGTCCCTAACAGAGACATCAAAACCAAGCTGCCTGGGGGAAATCGGTATTGCAAATATATTAAAGTAGGGGGATCTTTTGTTCCTATCGAAATGTGTTCCCTAACAGAGACATCAAAATCAAGGTGCTCGGGGAAATCGGCATTGCAAATATATGCAAGTCGGGGGCTGCTCCATGAAATTTCATATCAATGACCGATCGTTTATTGTGAAAAATTTAGCACAAGTGTAAGTGTAAAATTGTATATGGTAGCAGTTGTGCTAAGTATGACTTGATATATGAAACGATTTATTTTAATTTCCTAAAATTAAAAACCAAGGAGTGTTCCCGTTCGAGAACGGGTCGTTTAGTTTAAGCTGTCTGTTTTTTTGTTCATTCTCACCCGAGGGAGGTTTATACGGCGAGAAAAATGGGAAAAGTGAAGAAATATTCGAAAAAGTAATTTCCCATATCCTCTATATATAGTATTAGATGTTGTTAGTCCAATTAAAATTGAATTGGGTTGAATAAACACTCAGAAAGTAAAAATTATAAAAAAAGAATACCTTTTCCATTTCAAATATGTTTTCTCTATATTAAAGTAACATGTTTTTACTGATGAGGAAAAACTATAATTGTGTTCGGTATTGGTAATTGTCTTATATTACATTGGTGAGTTTTTTTTTCTTTATTTCATGCATACATATCACAGGAGGTATCTCGTCTAGGATCACAGAGGGCGGTTTTCATCATATATCGTTCCACTTCGGTATATTTCATCTGATACGCACCATCCAACGACTGTTTACCATAAACACTGATGGAGTTAACATACAATACCTAACAACCAAACAAAACGGCCCTTTTCAGGGCCACCATATCATTATCAAAGAGTTTAACGATGTAATTCTTAAAACATATCCAAAATCAACAGATAGTCTAACGGAATCCTACGTCAACTATGCGGTCGTGTCTCGGACACAACCCTCCTGTGACTTTTTTTTTTTCGTTTATTATCATCAACCAGGATAAATAAAAATCAGGCAGCGAAACGTGATTTTCTTGCATTCTCTTAGTACAAAGAAAAAGAGTCTCGAAGGCTGCACGTATTGGTCTACGAAATCCCAGTTTTTCGGATTGAGAGCTGTAAAAAGAAGAGATTATAATAAGCCATAGGCAAACAGTAGAATACTGATTTATCTGAGACGCATCATAAACTTACCGAGCTCAGGAAACTGGAGAGCCAGTTGATCAAAGAAGCTCCTTAGGCGAAGAAAGCTATCCAGCATCATATAGACACCTCCCCATCTTGTTTGCCCCCGAACAGGCGGAAGATTGGCGTTATGATAATCGAAATGTGTCTTGTACTTGACTGATTTGCGCATTTTGCCACAGCTGTAATTTCTTCGACAGATTCATCACTTTTTTCAACGACGTCCAATATAGCCAATTGTAGAGTGTGAACCGTACATGGAACTAGGTTCAGTTCATCCTGTTCAGTCGAAAGGGCTACCGAGAAATCCCGATCTTGGTTGTTTTCGGCAACTTCAGTGTCAATTTCGTTTTCAGGGTCGGCTTCTTTCTTTTCTGTGTCATCTAAGTTAATCACATTCTTCAGCTGCAGTGAGATTATGAAATCGAGTTTCTGCTTCAACTTTCTTACAGCGGTCAACATATTCGCGGCATTATCACATGTGACTGAGAATATTTGCTTAGCGTTAACTCCGTACGTCTGGAAAATCTCTAAAACGTTAGATTTCAGAAAAGCAGTTGTTTGACGATCTTTTATATCAATCATACCTGCAATGGTAACATAAATGCATGAAAATTGACGTTTTTCCACTGTTTATGCATTTGTTTCCTACCCTGGCATGACTGCTGCCTATTTTTATTCAACAAAAACACTACCGTTTAAAGAACCTGATTATGTCGTTCGAACGACGGTTTTGCCGTCCAAGAAATATTGAACTTTTATTCCAAGCACCTATTCTGAATTTCACATTTCAAAAATCAAGCTAGAACGCTGTTAGATCACTTTTATATATTTGCCATACATAAATTATCCTCGGTGTACACGAGAAAATAATTCGAGAATAATAATTCTTGGTTCCAGCACTCGCTTCAAAATATTGTTTGATTCATGCTTCTCATAGGACTCGAACACTTTCGTAGTCATATATGGGTGACATCCCGTCACCAAATAAACACCTGCTTGCTTACAAAATAACAGCGAATCGCATAGAAAAAGCATTAATATATAAATGCAAAGTATGTACTCCAGAACAAATTCAAAAATTGTCCCCTCATCTCACCGTCGCCCACCCTCGACAGATAGTAGAACACCAGATGCTATTCCTGGTCATTATGCACAATGCTACAGTGTGTGCGAAAACACTCGGTTGAGACAACGGTACCCCTTATCCTAATCCGTAAACTATCCTGTCCCACAAAAATTGTTGCCCTTTTAACCTCGAGTATACATAGCAATTAGTTCCATTTGCCACCTTTTTTGAGTTTTGAATATATTTAGATTTATGTTTATAATGTGTATGTGACATAAATGTCGATAAATACAGAAACATATTAAGGTTCCAGTGAATTAAATGCTTATATTAGAATCAGAATATGTGTGAATTATTTGGTAAGTCTTTGAGCCGTTTGCGATACAGAAGGCTTGAAGTCTGCCAACCTCTTGGTGCCTCCTCTTGGTGGTTCCACAGGCGTGTGTTCTATGGTTATCATTTCGGTATTCTGATCAAAGACTGGTATACAAGCCAAGTACAAGGCTGTTGTATCCGAAGCCTTGCTCTCTAAAGCGATAATCTAGCAATATTGATTGGTCTACTCTGATATCTGACCGAAGATCGACAAATCGCTTTACCAGCATGTCTTTGATTGGACGAAACAATTATATCGAGCGATCATGATTTTGAACAAACTTGTAGCCTCCTAAAATCACTAAAAATATTCGATGTGCAACTTGCTTCACTATTTTTTTGTCCAACGTATTTTTTTCCTCATCAACGAATCAGAGAAGGATTATGTCCAATCATGACATTATCGAGATGAACGATCGACTTAAACGACTTGTACCAGATATATACCCTACTGAACGTTATTCATCCTTACGTTGAGGAAAACATATTCGATTTGAAGTAAAACTTGTTCTGTACCTATTGATAATCGTTTCATATAGAATGTGACCATTCTGAATAGTCATTTTTATACTTTCAAATGGCTAGATGGCAATAAAGCGCCATCGAACCAGAGGAAGTTATACTTATGAGTAGTTTCGCTCGCCACACAAAATCTGCCAACTCTGCCCTTCTCATCCCGAACCCGAACTCATAGCACACGCTGTTCTTCGTTCGTAGAAGGCTTCTATGATAGTGTGTGCCCCATGGCAAATGGTCTCGAGATATATTCAGGATGAAAATATACCAGGTGAGCCGAAATGTTCACTTTGTGGAAGAGATGTGCTATTACATGCAAGGATAACGTTAACGTTTTTGAAAACCATCAATTCACTTTTCGAAATTGGTTAAAAACGACTATTTTATCGAATCGTCCCACCTCACGCGAAACGACGCTGTGTAGATGAGCACGTTCAACATACATTCGCAACCTGTGAAAACAGAGTGATGCACATACACAAATAACTGGCGAACTAACGAATTAGCAGCAGGTTAGCAAACAAAAAAAAAACGCGAGGAAGTCGTCCGTTTATGATGGAGCCGCGTTTTTTTGTTTTTGTTGACATGTCGTTTAATATGAGGCGAGGAAATGCCAAAAATTAGTTAATGTTATTGAATGATTACAGCACTGTTCAAATGCGCCATGATGGAGAAGAAAAGTAACTTTAACGTAACATGAAGGGATATTTGTCTGTTTTTTTTTTATTAATTCGTTTATTTTTACAGGCTCAGTTACTTAAGTTTAAAGGAGCCGAATTCTTAAATATAATTTAAAACTATATATATAAACAATTTTTCTTACATCTATGGTTAGTAAGGTGGAAAACCGATTACTCGCGGTGTATATATTTGTCTGTTCGCGCTGTTCATTCTGCTTTCAAGGGGTGAACATTTCATCTACAAAATCAAGATAACGTATTCATTGAAAAATGAACTAATTCCGGATGGCGATGAAAAAAAACTACAAAAAATAATTCAATGGACCAAATTTCTCTCTCGCTTTCTCTCTGAGAATTTTTACTTCATGTTATTTAATTTAAGTAATTGATACGTAGCACTGAACTTTACTTGACCATTTCTATATACATTTCAAGATATTTCCACTGAAATACGATATACGACCAGGAATGACGTATCCGATTGCATCTTTTTCTTATATTTTTTAATATAGTACGAGTTTTAACTGCTCTATTAATTATATGCCAGATAGCCGTGCGAAATAGCAGTTGCTTATCATCCAAACAACCGGAGTTCGAATCCAATCGGTGCAAATTTTCTTAACCAACACCACCATTCATTTTAAATATTTATATCCCCCCTCCCACTGAAAGTCAATTGAATAATTACTTTTTCTAGAATCATGAAAGTTGTTATATATACAAATGGCGTTCCGTGAGGTTATAAAAATAATTATAACCTCATGAACGTTTCCGCCATTCGTTTTTTATTTGCCTGTAGTAAATCGTATATACGTATACGTATCACAAAAGTCGTACTAGATGCATGTGTAAGTCTTTTTTTTTTGTTCTTTATTATGGAGACTTTCAGCCGTAGGCTGGTTCGTCCCGCATGTGTAAGTCGTACAACCGTATAGCTATGCGATTTAATGTTTTCTGGATATAAATGCTTGCGAATTAGTTTGGATGAATTTATGTGACATATATGCACCTAATACGATTATTGTCATACGCATATACGATTTATTATCGACAGAGAAGAAAAACAAATGGCGGAAACTATTTACGTAAAATTTTTAGCCTTACAAATCGCCATTTGTATACTTGAGAATATTTATGTTTGTAGAAATAAGAATTGACCTTTGGTGGAAGGAAGATATACATGTTTAAAATGAGTGGTGGTTGATAAAATTGCTCCGATGGGATTCGAACTCTGGTTGTTTGGATTGTCGGGCAGTAGCTATGTCGCACGGCTATCTGAAATATAATTCTTGAGCAGTTAAAACCTATACATATGGAACTGTAGAGATGCAGATGAAAACTGCCTACGGGTCTGCTGCCATCTCTCAAATGATAGAGATTCACTTCTCCCTAAATCACCACCAAACGTCGACACTTTACATAAGTCATCACAGATATTGATATGTAAAATTCCTACTACACTAAAGTCGCTTTTTATGCGATTATGCGAACTGCCTACGGGTCTGCTGCCATCTCTCAAATGATAGAGATTCATTTCTCCCTAAATCACCACCAAACGTCGACACTTTACATAAGTCATCACAGATATTGATATGTAAAATTCCTACTACACTAAAGTCGCTTTTTATGCGATTTTTTACGCGGATTTCGGAATTTACCTGTTTTTTTTACGCGGTACGTATGAACCGCGCAAGGCGTCGTGCACAAATGACGTAACGCTAAAAATCCGGACCACCTCCCCCCCCCCCACGTAACGCAATTTCCTATCTCTGATACACAGAAAGTAATGCAACATCGACCTCCCTACCCCCTCTCCCTTATCGCGTTACGTAATTTGTGCACGACGCCTAAAAGAAACTCCAGTGTAAACAGATTTATTGTGCAGATTTAGGAATTTACACGGTTTTTTCTTACGCGGCACGTATCCCCAGCGTAAAAAGCGCCTCCAGTGTACTATGTAATATGTCGTCCATTGCGGTATAATACGATTTTCCGCAGCATGTAAACCGATTTTTCACCGTAGAGGTCGGATTTGATTATATGTAGATTAGATTATATACAGTTCCAAAAAAATCATATTTTTTTATATAATATTTCGAACATGACTTATTCCAAGCGAAAATCTAATTTTTCAACGTTAAAGTGAAATTTAGTTGACTATGTGAATTCTAGTTGAAGATTCACCAGGAATTGTTCAAAATGATATTGCAGCGAAATTTAAAAAGATAGAAGTTGGGTGTCAACAGACGAATTGTAGAGCGCTTAGAGAGCTTCAATTGATAGGAACATTCAAGTTGAATAAAATTGAATAAAATTAAGAATAACATCTTGAAAACCACTATATTTTGAGTTTTTCGCTACTAAAATGTTACTTAAATCCACTAGTTTGGTAGTTTCACAACTGTATAAAATTTTCTCATCTTTCAAATGGAGGCAACAGAATTGTCCTACGTAGCGTCATTTTTGAAATAGAGCCAGTTTAAGGTAAACAAAGCCCAAAACAGAGAAAAAGTTCAATAACCCTGTCATTGTTGAAATTCGAATACATCCATAAAAGGAGGAAGGAAGGAATTTTATGGCTTCAAGTGGAAGAATCAAAAATGTAATTCTATCAAAGAAGAATTTCATTTCGAAAAACAAAAAATTTTTTTGACTCGATTATATACAGGATTCGATTATATACAGTGGAAAGAAGTCGGAGACTGTATATAATCGAGTCCGCCCTGTACTACACTAATTAAAATTATACGTTTATGCGACTCACGAGCTGCATTTGCTGGGGTTTGTGCGCGATCTTGAGGGGAAAGCTTTTCTAGTGCCCCGGGGACCTGTAATTGATTACCTCCTCACAAAAACCGCGATGCAACTGATGCAATTTGCATTTAGACCTGAGTAGTGTTACCATTTTGTGTATCACTTTGAAAAAGATCCTCATATTTACCGTCCTGTTATATTCCATCTAATTCGACAATTATGAGTTGAACTCAACATGATAAGACAGTCCCCCTTATTCCACGCGGCGAGTGTCGTGAGATAGCAAAATTTCTCTCTTCATTGTGGAAGCTACCTTACTTTTCAACTTCTTTTTGATACCCGAGTCGATAACATACGAGGACACGACTACAAATCATTCCTAGTGACAAACTATAGTCACGCTATTCGCCTACGGGAATGCAGTGACTTGAGCCATCTCACCTCACTCGCCGCGCGGAATGAAGGAGATTGTGTTTAGGAATGAAGGAAAATAAAAAGTTAGCTATTGTTCATAGACCAGGTGTTTCATCTCGATATCGTGAATCATATCTTGTCTCGCTAAGAAGCGCATTCCGTAAATGAAGATGAATAAATAACATATCATACGTATCGCTGTCCTAACATTGGTTGCATTTAGCGGAACAAAAACTGTTCCCACGTCGTCGAAAATATCATTTGAAATACAATTTCTCCAAAACAAAATGAATACCCACACAATCACTGACTAATCCATTCGCTTAAGTACCACCCACGGAATCCTTTGCTTCCTATTTTTATACCGCAAACAGAAATGCGATAGAACAACACGAACGCACACGACCTACGATAAAAAGGAAATTGTCATCGGCACACTCATTTTAGTGGACTGCGTTTGTTGAAGAGATAAACAAAGTGCGCTCTTCGAGAGAGCCGTGTCTGCAAAGCCGCCGGGTGATACCGTGGTGCCACCACGAAAACAAGAAAGCAATTCTCGGCAATAAACATGTCGTCTGTGGTATTTTGATTCCATCCACTCTGCGCTCCGCGCTGAGGTTATGTGTGTAATACAGTGATGGCGAGAATAATGGATACACAGTCATTTTTGTCATGCCATTTTTTCCTATTTGTTGTTTGCTATTTTTTATACTAGCGCACTACTACTTTTATGGGATTTCTTAGGGCCAGTGCCTGCGAGATTTTATGTGATTTTTTAGGGCCATTGTCTGCGAGATATATGTATAGCTATTTTTAAAAATGATGGCGTCTAAAAAATAATTTACTTTTTTGATATCACGCTTCAAGTGAAGTCGCAGATTCAATCCGTTTACGGGTAGTGAAAACTAGGAATGAAACGGATATCCGGTAACTATCCGGTATCCGGCCTATCCGGCCAATATTTGCTATCCGGCCGGATAGTGAGTCACCGGATATTTGTAAAAAAAACATTATTTCTTATTAACATAAGATAAACTATAACACAATAGCATATAAACATCATTCACACGTGATTAAAAATAAGGTGTGCTTACTGACATGTCAAAATGTTATTGAAATTGATTATCAACTCATTTTTTTTTTATCTCATTTATTTATTTATTAGGCTCATTAGCATTTTAGCTGTAACAGAGCCGGGTTTTAATCGTGTACATGTACATATGTTTATGTTTCTATAAATTGTAAATTACACAGTAGTTAGTAGTAGCCATTTAGGCGTTAAGTTTTCTGTTCCATTACATTATGGTAAATTACACAGTAGTAGCCATTTAGGCGTAAGGGTATTCTTTCTGTTCATCCATTGTTCAGCAGACCGGACAGCGGAGACAGTTGATATTGATCATTGTTGAGTTATTTATAGAACAGCAGCCCGATGTGTCTTGCAGAGCAGAGCAGTTGTATGGATGAATCGATCTTATTTCGACCGTGGATCGATTTCCATCGCTGATGATGGTTGCGTGGACGTAGTTATTCTATAACAACACAAAGATGGTCAATTGAGGGCCCTGAGTTGAACTCACGATCGATCGCTTGGTAAGCGAACGCGTAACCAAGTGGCTACGAAGACCCCCTATTATCAACTCATATCATCAGAGTTTTATTAAGCTCCATCACTTTCGTTTCGTTTAACGTTTCATTGAAGACGGCAATGAGCTGTTATTCTCAGAAGGTTTGTCTCGAGATATTTTTGTAAGATGATTTTGATTTTAATGATTTTGTGTCTGTCTGTTTACGTTTCGAAAACATCTAAATGGTTTAACCTGAACCTCGTATATGAAAAAGTTGCAATCAGATGATTTTGATCTTCTTCCAAGTAGTTAAAACGACCTCTCCAGCGTTTAAGTATGTACTCATACGAAGTAAGTTCGGCGTTCTTTGTGCAGTTTAGTCCTTATCCAAATACTTTTTTGATGCCTCGAATTGAAATCAGCTCTAATATATAAAAAGCCAACGCACTTCTCCGCCGAGCCTAACATTTGTTGAGTCTTCAAATTAGTGAATTTGTCGCCGATCATAATAATTTCGATTTATGGTGAAGTCTCTCTCAAACTATCATCCCTGAAGACAGTTCTAAGTTTGTTCTCAATCTCAATAAAAATAATTGATCGCTGGTTGCATGTAACTCTTACTCTTACTCGGCCAGCATTAGAATTATCTCAATACACTTACAAAAATCTACTCATTATAACATAAACCATTATCAAAAAAAAAACTGTTCCAAATTTCTTGTAGAAAACATGATACACTATTAAATAGGATGTTTTTTTCAACTAGCAATAACCACACCTCGGTAAAATCTCATTGGTCACGATATCGTCACTGCGCGAAGCTAGATAAGACATTTATTCTAAACGAAAAATTCAATATTCGTTCAAAATTTTTATTCAAAAATTTATTTATTTATTTCTTACATTTAACGCTTTATTGTCCACATTCTGGAATAATTTTTGTCGTAGAACTACGTCTTTCATTGAAGATGTCAAATCAGAAAACAGGTCTCGATTTTATGAGATAAAGTTAACGTTAATAACTATTTTTGCCGCGAACGGATTTTGGCGATTTATATACCAAACGAATCGGAAAATGCTATATTTGTTTGATATGCTATACATTACAATCCCCTGGTGTGTGAAAGGTTACAATTCATAAAAACAATAAGCGTTTCCATTTCCCCATATATTTGTTCTACTGACTTGTGAGCTTTTCTACCCGTGCTGTCTATAACGAGCAACTTTTCGTCGAACAACGAAGGGGAAATCGTAAGATTTAAAGTCTCCGTGAACAAAGGAAAAAAAGAAGAGCGAAGGGGAATATTTTCCTAGACTATAAACAGTGGATCTCGCTGAGGCAAACTTTCATTCTTCGTGAAGACACCAACTAGACAACACTGTTGCTGGGCGAGCTGGACGGCGAGGCATCGAATGCCTTTCTCAATGCAATGCGGGTGGAGGTGTAATATGAGGAAAGGGTAGAGGTTTCCAAGGGCCTTTTTGGAGACTAGAGGCGAATGAACTGAAGAGGTTTAAAGTCTCTTCAATTCAACAAGGAAGGAAGGCAAACTTTCAGTATGGTTCTAGATACGAAGCAATAAGCATCGTTTGTTCTACCTTGTTTCCACCTTGTTTACCTTGTGCGCCATCATACGTCTTCGTTTCGGACTGAGCTGTGAACGCAACCAAATTACTCACTCGCTGGTGTCTCTGGTATTGCAATCATTGCATCAAACTGACGCCATTGCATTAATGTTTTGAGCTACACAATTGTGTGGAGAGTCATCAAGCTACGCTATCGTCGGCTCACCAAGGAAATAAATGTTCTGGAATGTGATTTTTGTGATTTTGTGATTTGGCTTCGTTTGCCAGTAGCAAAACTTTCTCCACTAATGATGACAGCTGCGCTTATCTTGAGCATGAGAAAGTAATGCAACTTTTTTAGAGGTCAGTAATATTAACAGAAGTGTTTTTTTAAGAATAGCGCAAAATGATGAGAAGTGTTTATATTTCTAGTAGCTTTAAGCCACCAATGTATGGCTCTGTATACATGCTATGGCGAACGCTTGTCTGGCGCTTGGTTTACGTTGTACGAACGATGTCTAGAGATGCGATTCCACTGAGATTCAGAACTGAGATACTAAATTACATGTAGCATGATATTTGATACTTGCAAGTGTTGTCATTGTTGTTGTTTCCATGGGGTGCCAAAGATATATTGATGTAGTTATGAGATGTGGAATAACGGTGCTGGTGCAACAAGTATGTAATCGACTGTAGCAGAGTCTATGTCAATTGCGAAAAAGGCCACCGGAATAGCGTTCGAGATAAATTTTCAATGCACTGACATGAAACAAATTGCAACATATGATCAACTAGTGTATTGTTCTGCGAGGGTGAGAATGAATCATCAATCAATTATCGTCGATTGATTCTGCATTAAAAAAACCATTTCAGGGCAATCAAACCATTCTACTATACAGTTATTTTTAAAATTTCACAGCATTGTAAGATATTATCCTAAGTTAGGAACGAACGTCTTATATAAAACAACAGCGTAGTTCTACGTCAATAATGCGGTCGTATCTTGAACACAACCTCCTATAATTTTTTTTTCATTAAAAATTACCAAGTAAATACCCTTATTCCATTTCAAGATTGTTTCATCATATATTTTGTTTCTTTATTTAAAAAAGGAGAGATTCAGGAAAAAAAACTTTGGGAAGAACTTTCTCTGAAAGGGCTATTTCAAATGACTTTTCCATCAACACGAATGCAAGGTCAGCGGTTCAAGGATGTATTCCTGAACTATTTGCTGCCGTTTTTGCATCGAAACTACCGTGATGATTGGGTATTCCAATAGGATAAGACATCATTTCATAAAAGTCGGAAGTCTTTTACATGGTTTATTGGACTGAGACTTCAGATTCTGGGCCATCCTGCTCATTTATCAGTTCAAACCTTAATCAAGTAGCTTCATCTGCGTGGAGCGAGATTCTCACATTCAAAAAAAAATTGGAGTGGTTCTGTCGTCATGAAAAGGAGTCAAGGACGTCGTAATGACAGCATTTTGAGGAATTAGAAAAAGCGTGCACGTGAAGTGTGTATTTATTTTTTCCCCTATCACTGTAGATGAAACATGAAGAATTTGAGAAAGAAGTAATGTAGGTATATGAAACTGTAAGTGACCCTATAATACGCCGCATACTTTTGTTTGATAACGATACGTCCGCTCTCTATTGAAACTTGCAAGTCGTGCCGTATCAAATGGTGGAACCGGCGCGGGCAGTTATCAGGGAAAAGATAACAAAGTGCAGAGAAAGTTAGGTTACTATTTCTGTACCTTCTCGCTTCACCAATCAATTAACCTCCCATCATATGACCACATCTGTGAACAGCAACAATAACAACACGCAAACTTCCAGAATGGCGAGTGCTTAGTCACAAAAACGTCAGGCAGTTTCATCGGAAAACATTTAACTTCTGATTGATTTTTTTATTTTGTCATTTTCACCTAGCCACACTCAATCAGTGATTCTTTTTTGCTATTCCTTTTCGTATCTTTTTGTTGTATTTGGTTCGCTCTGTTCTAGTGCCGTTTCTATCGACATAGCGCGAAGGGGGTGACCGCTAAAGCCGTAATACGTATCCACATAGATGATACCAGAACGAAAAATGTGAATGCACCCCGTTTCCTTAATTGACCTGCACTATCTCCATCGATATCGATTCAGCAGCAGCAGCACCCCGTGGCATTAACGCGCTCCGCGTTCCGTTGCCGTCGTTACTTATGGATGACACCGTCGCACAGTGGTCCTTGAGAAAATTTAGGCGGCCAAAACTCAGATTTTTTAATTTTTCGGATACACTGAGTTGAACTCTGTTTCATCATAAAACCAAAAAAATGGGAGGAGGGGGTTAGAAGCAAGGGGCAAAGTTCAAAATTTTCAGTTTTTATCGTGTTTGGTATCAAAGTGTATGTTTTCGGATACGCACTGTTCGCAGCTTATATTCTGTTACATCTATTGCTTGTGGAGTGGTAGGGGAAATCTGGGAAAAACCGACATCCCCTGATTTTTTTTCGGTTAGAAGCATTTTTTTGAAAAATTTGCGATATCCCCTGTACACACTTGTCATTTCTTACGTTTCGAGGTATCTGACATCTGCGGAAGTCGCTTTGCTGTCAATACAAACAACAAAACAGAACCGGCCAGCAAACATGAGACAGTCCATGTAAGATTTCGCTCGTGGACTTTAAGTGTTTATGTCGGAAAATTGTGGAAAATTCGATGCTTTTATGAGCTTCTTTCATCGTAGATCATTGTACAATGTGGTTTGTGAGACGGTAGGTGGTGTTGTTGCTTATCAATTCTCGAAACTATTGTTTTGAAATTTCGAGTTCATTCGGGGTAATTCCGACATCTTAAGTCAGGGTAAAACCGACACCTGGTTTGTGTTTCATAGACAGGGAAGATGCGTTCTTCCTTTTTGTAGATGCCTTGTATTATTATATATTTGTATTCGAAAGAAAAAACGGCAGAGCTTAATTAATAAAACAGTCAGAACCAACGTTGAATCGGGCATGGCAACAAAAAGCCTGGCAAAGCTCATGGTATCCCTTCGTTCAACGCCCGTCGGCACATTTCACGTGGATGCTAGCCTAAGTTGGGATCTTCAAGTGTCCACATAGTATATAGATAATCTCCTAATACTTTGAAATTATTGTACCATGTTTTCATTCGTTTTTCCAAAAGTGTCGACCTCACCCGCACTCCCATTTATTTCACCTGAGAACATCAATTTTTGTATTCTGTCAAAATTCGAGTACTAATCAAAAAATGATCAACAGATACTGTAGAATGGTTCATGAACATTCGGAGAGAGGTTTTGGAACGATTTGAAGTCCAAGACACATGAAAGATCTTGCAAATATGCAAATGTGGTGTCGGTTTTACCCAAATTTGGAGTTACGTTGTTCTATAACATAAAATTTGAGAGGAATGATGAAATTTTCATGTATACTGTACCTGTTTTTGCAGTTTTTCTTCGTTTGATACGATCTTTAGGGGAAATGGGGGTAAGACGGACATGTTAAGGAAAACTTCCATTGTATCTTTGGAAACTCATGTTTTCCAAAACTTAAAAGCAGTTGCTTACAGTTCAATATACTGGTTTTCAAAATAATTGGCCAAATGTGTTATAAAAATGTGTTTTTTCATGTTTTTTACTGAAATTAAAACAAGCCGAAAAATTGACCATTTTTATCGATGCGGGTATAATGGACATGTAGTGGGGGGAATATGGACAGGTCCATAATATAAGAAGCGTAGAAGTTTATCGCTCGCGAGAGGAATAATTTCGCTCTCTCTCAGTGTTTGTGCGTCCAGTAACTGTAATAGAACAAAAAGAGAAAGCAATATAAAAAAGAGTTCAATATTCTTCCCTTCACTTTCCATCATGCATTGGATGTAACTGTCCATTTCAACCCCACCAGTGCAATTATTTCAATAATTTAAATTTACCACTTACGAATGAATTTACTTTTCCGTACATACCTAATATCGCTTCCCTCACAAACCGAATTTTGCAATTAAATCAATCAAAATTCTTGATGTCGAAGGCGCAAAAATTACATCCACACGCGGAATCATTTTTGATTTTGGGTTTTTGTTTTCCTATTTCACTTTTGATTAGTATTCATTGTCATAGGATGGTTTAAATATTCTAAAATAGCATGTAGAAGGGGTTCCCATCAATAGAAATTTGAAATTCATAATGCAACTATACAAATCAACCACCTGTCCATCATACCCCCACTGTCCGTCTTACCCGCGGCTCCCGTACATTCTTCGTAATCTTTTTCAGGCTTCCCTCCTAGAGATGAATCATCTTCACTGCCCATGTTTGTATACGAGACGTATGCGACAAAATGAACAAAATCGACTTTTTCGCCGTTATGCATTCTACGCAATGTAATACGTTTGCTCAACCTGCAAACAAACATTTTTTATTCGATAACATTTGAGCAATTTTGAAAAAACGTTTCCGAAAAATCACTGTTTGTCCGCATAACGGACGTAGTTCCATACAGCTTTCATACATCGTTCGAAAATCAACAATTATCACTATTATGTCTACATTTGAATCACATTCTTTGTAGAGTCCAAACATGCCTTTCATGTTAGTGTCTTTTTACTTAGTGTTTCCAAATAGATGAATATATGAAACCGTTGAAATGCTGCTCATATAATTACTATATTCTGTACACTGCACTGCGATGAACGAAGACAAGCAATTGTGTTTTTTAATGTTATAATATCCTAAATTTCTGCATTTGAATCTTCAAGTAGATAACGAAACAATCAGATCAGTAGTAAAATAAAAATAATATTTATAACTCCATCGAATTATTCTACGTACTCAGCATTTACTCATACCGTTGGTGTAAGTCACTTCACCATCTTTATGCGATTGATCGTGATATCGGTGAATCATGTTGCTAAAATTACCAACATTGCAGATTGCCTTTACAAATTCAATAAATTGAAAAAACACGAAACTGCTGTTGTTATTGTTTTGACTATTATCGGAAATGTAAATACTAACGCTACCGACAGAGCAACCTGGTGATTACGTCTAGCTATGCGAACAAATGTCCATTAAAACGATTGATTGTCCGCAAAAACAGACGCAAGCGTTTTCCAAATGGAAAAAAAAGTGTTTTATTCCGCAAAATCTCCTGGACCCTCTTTTTGCCAACCTATAAAATATTTTTAAAGCACCCTTTATAATAAGAAAACACTACAATTACCAGTTTCTGAAGGAATTACAAGTTCCAACTTCAGAAATCGGCCCACCACATTGTTTGCAGAGCCCCATTTCGCTACTAATTTACTAACAAATCTCCCAATTTTCTTTCGTAGAGGCGCTTGCAAAGTTGACGAAATGTTGGTTAAATTTGTTTTTCCTAAAACGAAGTCCTATAATGAATTCCTCACGGGAGTGGAGGCAGTTATATTTTGCCCAGCTGTTCTTGAATGATCGAACAAATCTTTACTACATAACTGGGATGCCATATCTACAAAAAATTATTCACATTAATGAAAAGGCACAATCTCAATAACAGTTATTTCTAATTAACATTTCGGGTTAACATTGAAAAAAAATCCAAGAGGTGGGATTTCGGGTGAAAAATTCAAGTGCTGAGTGATAAAAGACACTTTGAGGAACACTTTCGTTGAAAAAGTTTTGCGGGAAAATGCGGGGCAATTTTTATAAGTCCATCCGAAGCAAAATAAAACTTCCAAAATAGAACTTACTTTGTGTGGAGTTAACACATACTACAACCAATTGAATCTTGGAACTGACAACAAACGCCAATTCTCCGTTAAAAATGCTTCAAGAAACATAATGAGCCAAAAAAAATCGTTCAAAAACTTCACCAAAATACATGTTAGAAAAACACACGCGAAATAGTGGCACCGGCGAGCATGCGAAACTGGTATCTAATCGCGTTGCCAGGGTAATGATGCCTTGAACATCCTAGAATAAGGGACTATAGGATTTTTTTTTGTTTATGCAACTTCATTTTTTGGGTTTTGGTCGCCTAAATTTTCTCAGGGACTACTGTGCGTCGCGGGGGAAAAGTTTCGCAAATTTTGTTCGACTCGAAAAACGAATCTACTTCGACCGAGTCGTTGCAAAATAGGGTTGGCTTCGGTGATCGGTTCAGTTCTGTTCTCGTTGTGCCCCAAGTTTCGCTGATTCAACACCCTATTACCACCGCTACTGCTGCCAACGCCCCGGTACGGATGAATAGTCCGTGACTGAATCTCATGTATTATTCGGCATATCGTGTGCTCAGCGTTCACTTCACCACCGCGTGCCGTCATCCCGCTGCCCCTCGTTCGTTCGTTCCTGCTGCTCGCAAAGCTACCGAACAGAAAACCAGCTTTTCCTCCCAACTTGTGTTCGACAGCGACGATTTCGAATCCCTTTCGCTGCATCTTTTGTGCGTTCTTCCCAAGCCCTTCCTTAGGCTGATGTCCCATTAGGCGGATTCGCCGCCGCGGATATCGCGACGGTTTTTTTCTCGATATAAATTCGCTTTCAAACCCGCCCCGCTCTGTGTGACATGGCTCATTCACAATACACTGTAGATCCTCCGCTGCGGTTTTACTCGCGGAATCCGCGGCGGCGAATCCGCCTAATGTGACATCAGCCTTAGCAGTTAGGTTGCGTTGCTTGGAAAATGTTTTGGCCCAACCTGCGCTGGCGGTCGTGGCTGCCTTCGATTTCCAAACAAGAGCATTGGCGTGTTATTGACGTAGGATTTTTGATTTTTTTTTATTCTGCTGTAGTCAAATCCCAGCACTGTGAGCGGTGAGCAATTTTGCATCTATATTAGGTAATCACCTTCTGATTGATTATATTTGGCTTCATTGTTCATTGACTGGGGCTCACAGTTTCATTGAGCACTTCTTTCCACGCCTAATGATGTCCCGAAGCACGCTGCTCTGCCAAGCGTGTGACACATTTTTGGCTCATCAATTGGAACGGCCAAGGCTGGTTAGCGTCCGTATCCCAACTCCAACTCACTCCTCTCTTCCTGTGGTGGGCAATAAACAAGATTGTTTCTTTTTATGCCACACAGAGCGGAATAACAACGGCAACGGCAGCTACACTATTATAAACATGTCAATGCAATGTAGGGGAAGATGTTTAGGAGCTGTGCCCCGAGTGGGCGTTGTGCTTAGGTCCTTGGATGCGGGTGCCATGTGGTGCGTCATCGTCCTCTTTCTGCACATGTAGCTAGGCAAAACATTAGCTTTATGCGAGGAAAGAGATCTGGCCCTACTGGTGTGCCAGTACTTTCCCAGGGTAAGCGAGAATTGATTCGATTGAACAAGTAAACGGAATCTTAGCAGTTCACTTGTTGAGCGCCTTTCAGTTTGGTCAAGATTGTGAACATCTAAATACGATGTGCTCGTTACGTAACAAAATTGTAATGGCCAGTAAGCAGGCACCGATTAATGCATCTCGAATATCGAATATAATTTGGCTGGAGGACCAGACGAGAACTTTCTTTTCGAAGGATCATAGATATTTTCGATTTATCAGCATACGTATGCGTATCGTAAACTGAATTCAATTTTGTACAAAGTCCACGTCTTGAGAATGCAAACCAATCTGCGACAAAATCCGAGAAACTTCTGGAAATTCGTCAACAGTAAGAGGAAAAACTCAACCCTCCCAAGCAACGTGCTTTATGACGACGTCGAAGCGAATACTCATACTGAATGCCGTGAGCTTTTCGCCAAATTTTTTACATCCGTGTTTGACGATATACCAGCCAGTGAAGCTCAAGTTGAGTTTGTCTCCTTAGGTGTTCCTACGGACGTCATAAGTTTAACGACGTTCGTGGTCACTCCTGCCATGATCATCTCCGTTGCAAAAAAATTAAAAAGTTCGCTTTCGCCGGGTCCTGACGGCATACCATCGGTATTGTTCTGCCGCTGCGCTGTTGATCAGGCCGAGTCACTTTCTGTCATATTTACCCGATCACTCAATGATGGAGTATTCCCTGAAATTTGGAAGAAGTCTTTCATGTTTCCTGTCTTCAAAAACGGTGATAAGTGAAACGTCAGGAACTATCGTGGAATAACAAGTTTGTCGGCTGCGTCCAAGCTATTTGAGATCATCGTCAGTGAAGTTATTCGTACTCAATCCAAGAGTTACATCTCTACCGATCAGCACGGCTTCATGCCCGGCAGGTCGGTCTCCACGAATCTGTTGAACTTCACCAACACCTGCATTACTGCTATGAAGGACAAGGCTCATGTCGATGTCATCTACACCGATCTGAAGGCGGCTTTCGATAGGATCGACCACACCATACTTTTGGCTAAACTATCACGTCTCGAATCATCTGCAAAGCTCGTGTCGTGGATGAGGTCATACCTGACGGAAAGAAAACTGCGCGTTGAAATTCATGGCTGCGTTTCCTCGTGCTTCTGCAATTCTTCTGGAGTCCCTCAAGGAAGCAACTTAGGCCCTTTGTTGTTCATATTATTTTTTTGCTGCGAAATTAGGGTTGAACTGCAAATTAATTTATGCTGATGATTTGAAATTCTTGATTTCTTGTCCAAAAATTGCATTTTTAGCGTTACGTGATTTGTGTATCAACTTAATTTAGACATTTTCAACCGAACGTTCTTACACTTTCTTTAAATTCAAAATCGACTCGATCGAACTACGAAACCACTATTATACCGGAATATCGTTCTTATTATTAGTCTTCATCAGAATTCTACTTACGAGCGCCACAGATGAATTTGGTTTTCATCAACTTTTTTCATCAATTTCCATCTCTAATGAAGTAAAAATAAATTATGTAAAAGTGTATTATGTAATTACACCCAGTTTTTTTACGCGGATTTTCCAATTAACGCGGTTTTTTTTCGCGCATTTTTATACGCTTTTTTTACGATGTACGTATCACCCGCGTAAAAAAAACCTGGATGTATGATAGTTTAGGAATCAGTATTGTGTTTTGTTTACAAACAAAACACAGTAGACTTCCAAGATGGCTGAAGAGTGGTTTTAGCAAGTTGGCCCACCTTAGGATATACTTCTACGCGCCTTGGAAGATGGTAGAGTTTCGCACAACATAGCATGCGCTGCCATAACTATTTCTCAAATAGTGACGTCAGTTGTTGTGTTTATCTTTAATTGCCTTCCGCATCCATGTGAAAATGCTTTTTTCAAGAAGTAATTTATCAATTAAAAACGTACATTTTTTTAGAGTTCCCGCTGAATATGAGGCTAATGTGATAGCGTGCAGTGAATATTTGTGAAATCACGTCGAAAAAGACGGATAAAAGTGATATTCCCATGTCCCATTTTCACTCCCCCGCGTTCATAGAAACAAACGAAGTTTCATTATTTTAACGTTATGAAGTCGATGTTTCGAAGGCTCTCAGTGTCGGTGTGTATGATGTGAGAGAATAATCGCCAATTAATCAAAATTTCACGTAAATGTTACTGCTTTCGATAACTAAGCATACCACTGCTCTCTGGACCTTTTTACCACATAAATAATCGAAATAAGCCACGATTTGATTGTCATCTGTTAAAAAATAAACAGTTGAATGATTTCATGAGAATTTTGGCTTAAATTATCATGCAACCGTGAGTACTTTCAACATTGTTTTGTTTCTTCCATATTGAATGCAAATAATTACGACACGATATTTTGCTTGCCAATACAGATATACTACGCCTTCGGTTCCACCTCGATATGTACGCATTGATTTGATAGGATGAAATGGGATTGTATTTAACGGAACGGGAATTTGGTAAGAAAATGTCCACGATTGTTCACGGAGAGGGGGGAGGGGGTATAAACTGAGTCCACGTGGACAGGAAGATTTTTTTTGAATACAACCACCTATACATTCAAAATTAAATTGAAAAACACACATTCAAAAATTTCCTCTGTATTTATCAATAAACGGATTGAGCCGCCTTAAGGTAATATTATATTATCAGGCACGTAGCGTAACCGGCACGGCACGTTTCATGCAAGACAAATATTATTGCGTGTGTTTCAAATGTGTATGCGTATATATAGCGGAACGGCTCCGGACATACACAGCACGTTTCAGACAAATGCATGAAGGAATTCTCGAAAAGAATATTCTGCCGGTGCCGGGCACGAACTACATGGGCACCATACATACTAATCAAACGTCGGAGTTCGTGGTATGGGTGCGTTCGTCGCTCTTCGGTACGACATCGGTTCAATCACCGGTAGCATTTCTCCGCTCCGTCTGCGCTGCCGGTCCGTACAGAGAAGTTGCTATGCCTGATGATATGAATACATCATGTATTTGTCTGCCGGTGTCGGTACGTGCCGTTTACGCTACGTGCTGGATAATATAAAACGGCCTTTAGAGGGCTGCCCAGTAGAACGTTTATATATTTTTTCTCATATCATTGATCCTCTTCAGTGAAATCTGTATTAGGAAAATATCTGACGTGAGTGACCAAACTATTTCTTATGATCGAACCTTCATAGTTATTGGGTATGCATAGATCCTCATTAGGGTGGCAGCAAAAATGGTCATGTCAAATTTCAAAAACCGACCATGTACATTTTGTTTATTGGCCCAAAGAAATGACGTTTGCAAAGTTTCAGCTCAATCGGACATGATTGAGGGGTGCCTCAAAGCGCTTAAAATTTTGATTTTTTGATCCTCGAAAATCTTACAAGGGGAGAGGTAAAAAAAGGAAGATCGGAAAATAGAATTTTTTTTTTGACTCCAAATGACATAAAAATACATGAAACGTCGAGATTTGGTGTTATCTCGAAAAAAAAATTTGGCCGAAAATCGACCTTTTGGGACCGACCTGATAGGCGACAATGTCGATAGTGTCGAATTTAAAGATCCGTCAATCAACTTTTTGTTTATTAGCCCAAAAATGACCTGTGCAAAATTTCAGCTAATCGGACATGATTTAGGGGTGCCTCAAAGCGCCCAAAAGTTTCGATTTATTGATCTTCGAAAATCTTCCTAGGCGGGAGAAAAGGAAATTTTAAAAATCGAAATTTTAAATATACAATAAACCTGGCCTTTTGTTCTTAATCGCGGTTCTTAATCGTTCACAATAATACGGTGATGAAACAGGCGTTCGGCGGTACGATTCGATAACACTAAAGAAATTCGTTACTCAGTTACATCGTACTTCAAAAAGTTGGACGCTACGCACTTCGCGCTTGGAATAGAAAAACTCTTGCCACGCTATGAAAAATGCCTCGAACGTTACGGCGATTATGTAGAAAAATAGAAAATAAAACGTAGATTATGAAAATCACCTTGTTTTTTGTCCTAACTATTTTTCCGCGATTTCTGAGGTACTGAAACTTATTTTTTGAACGGCCCTCGTATATAAAATTGTTCTATTCGTTACAAAAACTTGAAAAGTTCGGCACTGATGGATTATGACACAATATACAATCCACTTCAAAGATTATTGCTGCTACTGCCAACGTCTCAGGAAGCTTTAAGATTTCCAGATGGAATAAGCACACTTCTGAAACAAAGCTGCAAACGTAAATTAACTTTCTAGTATTGAACATTGAATATTGTGAGTATATTGAATATATGTGCTAGCAACACATTTCTTTGTGTTTAAAAATCGTGAACTTAAATTGTATCTGATAATGAATTTAAATCCGTTCATTTTTATTCGGTTGGCGTTGCCCAAGATATGTCTTCAGAATTGTGTAATTTATATTCGGATGCGGATTGTTCAACTGTATTTTGCACGTTTCCGTGTTAGCAAACCAGATAGGCTTCTAAACTTCGCAGATAATAGAAAAACAAAGTATTACAATAAACGCGGGACAGTCCCGCATTTCAACAAAATGTCCCTCGTAGGATTACGTCCCGCAAAACGTCCCGCATTTGACAAAAGGAACGAAAATGTCCCGCGATATCAATATATTTCAGTATTACAATTTGATTATGTCGATTTTCTTAAATGGTTGAACCTCAAAATAAAACTTGTATTTGTCAGACTGTTCAAGAGCGCTTCCAATGCATTCAACGATTAATACGTTGAGCTGGTTTCATCGCACCGCCAGTGGACTTTTTGTTTAGACAGTGCCTGCTGCTTATCAACAGCCTTGAATAATTTTTGTTGTAGGCCTAATAAACGTAATATTTAAGGAAAATTTGTTCCATTAAATTATTTTTCGTAGTTTTTTTTCATCACCATCCGAAAATAGTCATTTTTTTTAATGCATGCGTTAACACTGAATTAGATGAAAAATGGATTGAAATTTTCGAGCATTCCATTCGGTAATTTGAAGAAAATTGTTGAATTTGAATCGTGCTTGCCAGGCTTTAATGCTTTAACTGAGCCAGTGATTTCCAGGCGTAAACTAAATCTAAACCACCGAAAAATCACAAATGAATGACGATACTTAGAAAGAAATAATACAGATCAGGTTTAATTGCAAGGACACATGTTAAGTGTTTCACGAGTAAATGAGACTCGCTAAACTATGGTTTATTTTCACATAACGTATATACATAACGTTTTGTTTTTTGTGTCCCGCGTTAGACCTTTGACCATCTGGTCACTTTATATTACAAGTATTTCAAAATTAAACTCATATGAAACACATGCTTTGGTTTGCTACTCATTTTTCTGTCAAAAACAATGTGCCACAGCAAAGCATAGCGGGGTTCAGCTAGTAAAATTTGAAACAAAATAAACTTAAATGGAATTAAAATTTATTTTTTGCGCAACCATGTCATTTCCTAAATTATTCTAATAAAATAAGGAAAAATGTCCACGTTTGTCCTCGGAGGGGGAGGGGGAGTATAAAATCGTGCTTTTTCTGTCCACGTGGTATGTGGACAGCCCCTTAATTGCATGTACATTTTAGAACAGTGATTTTCAACCGGTGGGGAATTCCCCCCTAGTGGTCAATAAAAGGGGGGAATTGTGCTAGGGAATATTGAACAATTACTTCGCTTTGGAAATGACAACGATTAGCAAAAATTGACACAAAAACATTATTGGATACGCTAAAACTTGCGATTCTCGGAAAACATTTCCAAATCTGAAATGTAATGTTCAATTTAACAACATCGCAATGTTTGAAAGATTTTCGTCAGTGAATGATGATGGAACAGACGACGAAACAGTACATATGTCCATAAAAAAGGAGATTGTACAGCATTTGTCAAGGCTTTTAACAACAAGTTAAACTTGAAACAAATTTTCCTTATATCAAAAAAATAAGATTTGGACATGGTTTGAATTGCTTCCCGACTGGCAGTGACGAAATTTTCGGATCAATTTCAATTATTTGTTGTCTTTTGTGTTAATCTGGAAATCTGTAAATCTGTGAATCTACATTTTACAGTGATGCTGAAGGAAGTAAAACACCGTAACAGAGTGGATATCGACAACAGACAGAGTAACAGAGTGGATATCGACAACGTTCGCAAGAATTACGATTTTGGCGGAAATAGTTCGGGTTCAGGTGCCATACTGTCTTGCCAAACTTTATATACCTTTTTTGAAATCAGATACAAGCATAAAATCAAATTTGTTGCGAATATAACTCGAAAACCGTTTGTACTCTTTCATTATTTTACTGTTATGCTACAGACTTTATTACAAAATACTGATAGGGGGTAAGCACTGGGATTATTTTTCGTAAAGGGGGGAATGGAGCAAGAAAGGTTGAAACCCCCTGTTTCAAAAGAATACTGTTCAAAGTTTTACGATTAGTGGTGCATAGACAATCTCACGCAAATGTAAATATTCCCCCTTATTCCGCGGCGCGAATGACGTGAGATGCCTCAAGTGACTGCATTCCCGTGGGCGAATGACGTGACTTCGTCACTTCGTCGCTAGATGAAATTTGAAGACGTGTCCTCATTTGTTATCGACTCTAGCGTCGAATAGGTGGCTTCTAGAATACAGCGGTAAACTTTGCAATCTCACGTCACTCGACGCGTGGAATGAAGGGGATTGATTCCTAGAAACATCCCACAATTAGAGGCGAATGAACTGCAAAAATTAAGACCTATTGAAAACAAAGAACAGAACAGAACAATATCCCACGAAAAACATTTCGTATAACCATGCGCAGATATCTCCGGTTTTTCAGATAAATTCCGCATTTGGAGAAACAACAGACTAGTTTGCAGTTGACGTTTCTTTTTCGTTTGTATATATTTGTTAGATTCGATTGTCCAAGCAATTGTCATCCCGTAGTTTCTGGACCCAGGATAAGCTCAATACGAAAATACACATCGACATAAGCAATCGATCCATTGCACCGCTTAGGAAGAACAACAGGAAACACGCTGGTCAAGCTTTTATTACATAAGCGATCTCATCACTTCTACCCTTCCAGCTTCTCCCCTCCTCTGTCTCCACCCGGATGATGTTCTCGCCGCTTGGATCACAGTTGGATCGTATCTAGATTGACAGTGAATATTGACGTCTGTTCCACCAGCAACAGTTGCCTATATTATTTGACCTCGAACGAATCCGCCCGGGGATTGGGCCACTGGGTTCCCACTTGTGGAACGTGCTTAACGTGGCCCCAACAGCCATCCATAATGGATGGGGATTTGGAGTAAGGAATTGTTCCCCGCGATACGTGTTGAATATGTGTGGTGGAAGCACCTTCTTTTCGCAAGACTCCCGTTCCCCATGCTGCGGCAGCACCGCCTGGGGCACTTTCAAACGAGTCGCAATTTACCCTTTTGCGACTCATTTCGACCGCCGTATGGTTTTGGTGTTGGCATTGAGCGCGCGCGCGATGCTGTCTGCAAGAAAAATTGACTTAACGGCAAGTGGAAAGATAGGGTAGGGTGCCCGTATGTTAGTCACAATTCGGCAGGCATTCCACGAGAAATATCTCCGCCAGTGAGTTGTTAGTCTACCCTACCCTACGGCGCTGGATACGGATCATAGTCAAATTAAACAGGGGAGATTTTCCATGCGTTTATGTGGACCTGTTTTCTCATCAACGGATGGATGGATGGATGACGCAGTTGTTATTAGATAGGATCTTCTTGAAATTGGTATGCTCTTTCGATGTTTAGAGGTACTAAAAAGCGAAACAAATGAGATTGTGGAGAACAGCAATCCCAAACTTCGATTAGCTCTTGTTCAGTGTGAAATATTTTCTGATTCGTTTTGTTCTAGTAATGTGCATCGCGAGGGATAAGCAAAATAATCTGACAAACAAGCGCGAAAAAAATGCCCAAGTATGTTCGTTATCGTTCTTATGAGCATTCGCGTTGGGATTTATACATATCCGTAATGCTCCGCATTATGCTTTTTTTGTCATAAATTCACGATAAAATCAAAATGCTGATCCATGCTAAACCCAGCACAAATCTGCCCATAGTTGAGTAGCTCATAGTCCATTCGTGTTTATCACACATAAGTCTCTGTTTTTTTTCCAACACATTATCTCTCTTTGACTGGTTTTAGATTTTGTTTGCCTTCAACATTGTGCATCTACACATTCGAGCTGGTCGGTACACAAAGCCAGGCATAAGAACCCGAGTACAAATGTGTGCTCGTGTTTGGAGGGTACTTTAAATAGAAGAATACTACAAGTAAAAATGGAACCCATATCGTGATAGCTATGCATTAAAGTTTTACTCGCACACAGCCAGAATGTAAACGAGCGCAGCAGCTGCGCTCTACGGAGGCTGGTTGGTATGGCGGGGACGGGGAGGCATATGGATATTTCTATGTTTGCCTATGATGGTTCGTCAACGAATCATGTGGCTCCATCTGTACGGTTTGTGCAGAAATTATGGAAACAAAAAAAAAAGAACGGAGTGAAAAATGAAGGTCAATTCCATTCGTAATTTGTTTTGAGAAAGGAAAAAAATGCTAGAGTACGAAATAAATAGTTAAATTGCTATTAAATTATTGACGAGTCAGTGTCATTTTTTTACATTCCCAATACGCCACCATGGCCCGGGCAAAGACGTGGAAGTGTAACACATCAACGAGGCCAAAGCGGCTTCAAGATGATGGCTGTTATTTAATATTCTATTTGAGCGTGCTTCAATCTGAAAATAAACATGTAAACAAAGATTCGGATGGTGTGCCGGATGGAAGGTGTGGTGTGGGCGCGGGCGCAGGCGGTGGATTGTGAAGGGACCCACAGGAGGAGGTGGTCGAGGTGGTGGCCGTGAGACAGCAATAACAAAGAGAGAAGATTTCAGTCACGGTTCGACCTGTTCCTTTTGTAGCATCGAAGGAGGCGGCGAAGAACCCGGCGAAACCAAATCAACCAGAGAGGCGATTGTTTTCTCGCTCGCAGTTTACTACGATCGGACCAAGCTAGCTAGCTTCCCGGGGTGGTGGTTACTGTTCATATGGTTGGATACAAGGGGGTTGGGATAAAGTAGGCATACGCAAGCCACACCACGATTACTGAGATTTATAACATACCACCCGATTAGCTTCAGCGATTAAGTTTGCCTGACCTTGAAACAGTGCTATGAAGGACGGAAGAATGAGGGACAAGAAGTAATATATCGTGTTTATAGGTCTAGTATGGGGAGTTACTCTGGGTTTCTGGGTTGAGTAATAGTGCTGGCCGTATAAAATAGAACAAACAAAATGCCGAATTAAATCTCAGATTTCCAAATTGTGAGCAATTAGACTTAGTTTGAATTCTACGCTTTGTTTTAATTTGGTAAACAGTATTATAATAAATAAATTGAAAGCTAGGCTCAACCAAGGCGCTTATATCAATGTATAACAGGTGAAGCAACATCATCACTTCAATAAGAAAGGGATTACGGTTTGTGGAGCGGGGGTTGTTTGTTTTGTTATTGCTAGGATACGCCATTTTTGCATTTTCACATGCGAGAGTAGTGGATGAACTGGATGAGAATGAAATTCTACAAAATCATCCCGTCTTTCTCACATAAATTCGCGAAAGCCGAACAAAGTAGGCATCGTTCGAATAAGCGTCCTAACAGTTTGTAGAGAGCCGCCGGCAGCGTTCTGATGCTGAAGAATCAGAACATAGCATAACTGCATGCTCGAGACCAACATATTTTTTACATTTCATGCAGTTGTTGTGTATTTTTCGGTTCTTTTATCGAAGAGAAGAATTATAACGACCTTCTAGATAATTACCAGATGATAAAGGTTCTGGAATATGAAGTTTGCATATTCTTTGTCTCTGTATTCTTGGTAAACTAAGAATTAATGCCTTTTTATAGACGGAGCATAAAAAGATGATATAAAATAATTTCTATGAACTTCCTTTTCTTTTTCTTGCTTCCTTGTTGATATTGTTACCTTTAATTTACAGTTTACTGTTTACAATTCTTCCACAAGTGAAATTATTTCATAAGTGTGTATATGTATGACCATTATATTTAGCGAATAACTATACGAAAGTCAAGTCAAATAAGAATAGTCCGGTAATGATCTTATGCATTATATTCAACAAATATTCCACGCCACTAAAATTAATTTATACGTTTCATTCAACAATTGGTGCACCCGTGGCCGAGCGGTTAGCGTCTCACATTATCATGCCGGGTGTTCGGGTTCGATTCCCGTTCTGGCCGGGGCATTTTTTCGTCAATGAAATTTCCTTCGACTTACACTGTGGTTACGCGTATTCTAGTGCTTGCCCCTCGGAATACATTCAAGGCGTGTTATTTGGCTTTAGAAATCTCAACTAAAGTGTGAAAAAAGTGGCAAACGTCCCATTTGTACCAACACATGCGATACGCTAAACGATGACGAACGACGAATAACGAAGCTAGAGAGAATCACAAAGTCGTAGTGATGATATTTTCTGAGAAATGAATGAATTATTGATTTCTCGGTCTGACAGACCAATGCGCGAGTATAGGAGTGTTAAAGCCAGGCTGACGCTGTCTGCAGGGTTACCATATCTACAGAATAATCTGTATTTTTATATTTTTTTCAGATTGTTCGAAATCAAGGATATATAAATACAGATTACAGATTTTTCGAGATCAGATTTACAGATTTTTTAAAACAACGTTCCAATATTTTGTATGGCTTTAACATTAAGTATTATTTAATTTAACATAAGATGAACAGAAAAAACACAATTTTAGACTTCCACGTCCCCCTCCGTGGACAAGCGTGGACATTTTCATACCCCTCCCCCTGTTATCCACGTGGACATTTTTCCTTATTTTATTTATTTATTTTTTATTAAATTTCAATTCCATTTATCATTATTTTGTTTCAAATTTTATTAGCTGTATCCTGCCACGCTTTACTGTGGCAGATTGAGGTTTCATGGTAGAGAAATGAGTAGCAAAACAAAGCATATGTTTCATATAAGTTTAATTTTGAAACACTTATGATACTTCGTTCTTCTGTTATCTGCGAAGGTATATAGATATAGATCTGGTTTACCAACACGGAAACGAGTCATATAAAGTTGAACAATCCGATACATCCGAATCCGAGCATCCGAACATAAACCACACAATTCCAAAGATTGATTTTGATTAACGCCAATCGAATAAAAAAAACATTATCAGATACAATTTTAGTTCATGATTTTTTTAACACTTGCAAAGAAATAAAATTGCTATCACATAGAATTGCAAAAGTGTGCTTATTCCATCTGGAAAACTTAGAGCTTCCTGAGTCGTTGGCAGTAGCAACAACAATCTTTGAAGTGGATTGTATATTGTGTCATAATATGAGTGCCATCAGTGCCGAACTTTTCGAGTTTTTGAAGCGCAACAAAACCAACAGAGCAATTTGATATGCATAGATTATTTTTTATCGATTAAATATAATTTCAAGAAGAGAGAAGATAAAGTAGAAAGCATGCACTGATATCTATACGCGTCTTCACTTGACAAAGGATTGAGGGGTAAAGGATCGAAATTTTTAAGCGATTTCAGAACGCCTGTAGCTTCGATATACAGTCTATCGTAAAATTAAGTATATTACTCATGCGGCTTCGTTATTTCTGAGTTTTTCGGGGTTGAAAAATAAATAATTAAATGCGACTTATATTCATCGTAAAATTGATCCATTTTACTCTCATTAGTAATAAGAAAAAAATTAAAATTGTCATATTTCTACTTCATATTTCATATACAAACAAAAAATCTCCAATTAGGACGTGGCAAAATTGAATGTACAGTTTAAGTTTTTCCTAAAAAGAAAACTAAAATCAGTTCAAAAATGTGAACAGATAACAAAAATCAATCTCCTTGTATCTAGAATAGCTCTCCTTTGGCGTCCAGCACTTTCTGCAAGTTCCGTGTCGAGATTTCTGACCACTGTAGACGGAAGTGCCTATCAGATTACCGTAATCGTCGTTTTGAGTTCCGCTTTATCTCCTGTATTTTTATTCTTCAGATGGTTCTTGATTTCGCACCATAGATATTCAATAGTGTTGAAGTCCGGTGATTGCGGAGGTGTTTTGAGTTGATTGGGACATTATAGAACAGGTATTCGCGCACGATGAGGCTAGTTTGCTTCGGGCTTCGGGCGATGAGGCTAGTTCTGTTGAAAGTAGTAATCACGAGGGAGACCCAATTTCAGAACGGGAGATTGCAGATTACGTTTCAGGAAAATCAATTAAGCCATTTTGTCCATCGCCGGATCGATAAACTCCATGGCTCCAGATCCAGAAGCCACCAATGTACCATACATCATCTGACTACCGCAGCCGTGTTTCACTGTGGGAACCAAATGCTGAACCTGGAGCACCGATACTGGTTTCCTCCACACGATCGGTCTTCCATCCGATTCAAAGAGATTGGTTTCCGTATAAAAGACCTCCAGAACTCCTTAGGTCTTTTTACACATGCATTAGCAAACTATAGTCGTTTTTTTCATATTCACCTTTGAGATGAAATACTTTTCACGGTCATTCGGTATCTACGCTGACAGGTCTTCCAATGATGCCGGCCACTTCGGTAATCAATTTAGGAATGTTTGTTATAGGTTTCTTTCGCAATGTTCGCATGATTACTCGCTCATCATCAGAAGACAGGATAGTTTGTGTCTTCTACTCGAGAGATTTTCCAGATTTCCTTCGTATTTTCACTTGTTTATGATTTTACTTGCTGTAAAGTGAGTTCTCCCGACTATATCTGCTATTTCCTGCAATGTGTATCCACGACAATTCATATTTATTATCATTGTACGTGCAACGATATCTATTTCTTTCCTCTAACTTGCTATTTTGATAAAAAAAAATGCAAATATCAATAAAAAACAAAAACCAACACTGCCCAAGCAATGGTTAAGTGTTGACACCAATCACTGATGAAAAAAGTATGCTAACCAGCAAAGAAACTTACTTACAAGGCTAATTTGTTCGGAGAAATTTAAGGTGTACACACAATTTTGCGATGCCTAGAATAGAGATTGTTTTCAATTTTTGGGAATAAATAATTAGCAGAAAACTTTTCTCGGAATGTTATTACACGTACAGCTAGTTAAATGTGTGAGTAATAAATATGCATCAAAAGAATCAATGTATTCAAAATATTCCATACCAAATAAATGGAAAGTATCGTCAAGTAGCATTTGTACACTCAATTTTGCGATAGACTGAAAATAAAAAATAGAGTGAAAGTGCTCTATTTTCGTAAAGTCTATATAGTTTTTCGTTTCGAGTGTTGTTTGGACCGATTTTTGAAGAAGTATGCTGAAAACGCATTTTCAATGAATGACTATTGTTTCAACTACAGATATTATAAATTTCTTCGAACAATACAAATAAATTATTATAAATGGATTGTAACAGTGGGTTGGACTATTTTCTCTCAATGTTTTGACACTTTCTTTTTTTGTTTGAACAGCTTGGGCTTGAGCTTGAGCTTGGGAAGACTGTACAATTCGTAGTTGCTCTCCGTGATTGACCTGAACCAACCAAGTTGCACAAAGAACACACAGAATGACGCTTGGGACTAGCAAATCATTCTCGTTGTGCAATTTTCGGTGATTCGAGCTTTCAATGATCAATAACGACGCCGGCCACGTCCTTACAGTCACCAGGGGAAGGGTAGGAATGTTAGTATGATATTCGCCGCCCGAAGGCCAGAAGGGTCGCCTCTATAGCGTGGTTCCCTAGCGTTTATCATGGAAGGGATAGTTTGTTAGTGGGAAGGTGTAATAATCAGGATTCACTGTGGTAAGATATGTGATTATGCTAACGCAAACTAGAGATCACTTGACGAAACGAAAACTTGAAAACCAAATGCATTTCGTAGCCGTGAAGATATTAAAGGGTGACCTGAAAAGGTCTCTGCAAAAGGATCATAACTCTGGTAAGTGAATTACCTTTCTTTTTTTGTTTGAACAGTGTTCTTAAAGTTTTGTCCGACCCTGTATCTGTTTAAAATATTGTTACATACAGTTTGTTAGGTAGCTGATACGGTGATTTCAGGTGATACAGGATCATATTTGATAAAAAAAATCTCCACGCTTATGGTCAAATCTCAACTACGGAAGAATTATTGTACTTTATTTGAGAGCGGTTTTTGCCCTAAATTGACTTTAATTCAAAAAGTACGCTGTTTGCACAATTCAATTGTATTATTTTCATTTGAGGAAATTTTGCATAAAGTTCTGTTGTGAAACATTCAAATTAGTGGAAGATAACAAGAAGGATAACGGTGTGGTATCAAGGAAGGAAATGTAGAGTGGTTGGAGAGCTTCAATTTGGTTAATAGAAACAATCCAGTTTATCATGCATTTTTGGAAAATTAATAGAAAATCCATAAAAAACATAAGCAGCATAATTCTTTTAAGTAGCGTACTTTCTAAATTAGAGTCATGAAATTATGCTCAAGAAAAATTCAACAAATCTGTCCTAGTTGAGAATTAACCATATGTGTAGAAGGATTCTTTCGTCAAATATGATCTTCTATTACCTCTTGAAATATTCCGAATCAGTTACCTAATACCACGTATATTTTAATCGGAATACTGGCTCAATTGTTTTAAGTTTGACGATGGCATGGACAATCTCATACAAATGTAAATATTGAATTTCAGAAATTGAGGAAATTAAAATACTTTGGAAAAAATATTTTACCCTGTATTTTTGTATGAAAAACTATGGATGGGTTATACGTATGATATAACCGCAAAGTTCTCGTAGGACTGTCGTTGGCTTAGTAATCATTTGTGTTTTTTTAACTATCAATTATCGCAACTCGGACGTACCTTATTGCGTACGATATCGCCAATACGCAGAGCTGTCATTTGTGGGTATTGTTTAAACTAGTAAATGAACAAATGCAAACGGATTACGATATAAGTCAATTCATGCATTGTGATAAACCACGTAAATCTAATGACTAAGTCTGACCGTCCGTTATCATTTTACGTATGTCATGATGCCTGGGTAATTTCTTTCATTTATAGTGGACTTGCAAAATATGCGAACGGGAGATTAGTTAAACGATTAATATATTTTACATTTCTCTCTGAAGTTCGTGCATCTCCAAAGTGTACGTACTTTTCTAACCGCAAATTTGATTGATCTGATAAACTTTACGCACTCAGTTTTAATTGTGACATGCACGAATTCCACCTGCGAATTACGGATCTCTATACTAGCATGTCCGAAAAAGAACCTGAAACTATTGAGAACTAGAGCAGAGGGTCCATAGCCCCTATGGAGGATGGTTGTAATAGCTTTTCTCCGTGGTTATTATGAAAAGAAAGAAATTGATAAACTCGTTATCACATCACTCACCCCAATGAATCCTGATTCTTAATCCTGATTAGCTAGGGAACCACCTACTGGCCTTCGGACGGTGAATATCATACTAACATTCCTCCCCCTCCCCTGCTGACTGTATGGATGTGGCTGGTGTCGTTATTGACTATTTAAAGCTCGATTCACCGAAACTTGCAAAGTGAGAATGATTTGCTACTCCCAAGCGTCATTCGGTGTGTTCTTTGTGCAATTTCGCTGGTTCAAGTCAATCACGGAGAGCAACTACGAAATGTACAGTCTACCCAAGCTCAAGCTCTTTCGCATCTTTCGCAGAGATTTTTTTTATTCATCGATTATAGGAATTACGAATTTATTCATCGATTATAGGAATAGATGCATTGTTGAGGTGATGGCTAACATGAACAGGGGCCGAGAAGCGAATAAATGAATAATTTTTCTGTAACCTTTGCGGAATTACTTGCTTGAAGGCATACTTGGTGGTCGCTAGACTATCTAGCTTATTATATTCAGAGACAAATCGTTTACGATCTTTCGTTTTACTAAATAAATCTTCATTTCTACATGAGCATTCTCCCTGGATGAGAATACGCGGTAGTTTTCCCCAATTAACGATTGCTACTGGATGTGTAATAACCTGTCAATTGACGGATGCAGTTAATCTTCATTATAGCTTCGGTCATGTTTTTTATGAACATATTCAAGATATCAGACTGGAGACAACACCTAAGGCGGTTATAACACTTTTCAATAATTTTAACAAATCTTCATGTGCGAATCAGTCTCGTTGTTTCAGTATTGTTTTATAACAATAGGCCTTCCTAAAGGCTTACTAAACAAGCAAGTGACCACTTTATCCCCACTGCCACGAATGATGTATTCGTATCAAATTTGGAATAAATCGGTTCAATAGAACTTGAGAAAACAATCAAGATAGCTTAAAAAGTTGTTTTGAAACAATGTCGTACATGATTATATATTTGCGGCTATAACTCGGTAAAACTCTGTAAAACAGAAAAACCTTCCTAGGACATATTCTTGAAAACCTGAACTTCAGAAATATAAAGAAATTTTTTTTTTTATTTCTCTACTAGAATACCCTAAGAGTATGCAGCTCATTTGATAATTGCAATTAGCCATTCGATAGTACATAGGGTGCTTATACACTGTTTGACCAAAGCCAAATATTTGACAGATAAAATTTAGTTAACGTGTTCTAATCAAATATATTCGACACAAAACACGATAAGCAAATATTCAATTATTTGATGTTTACAACATTTTTTCCGTCTGTTCTTGAAACCTTTCGGTATATGGTAAAGTTACCTTGAATATTTCAGTCGAATTTGTTCCATGTTCGATGTTTGACATTGTTTGCCACTGGTGAAAATTGAAGAGTGGCAAACAAAATAGTGTTTGTGCAAATAAAAAACCAATCTTTATCTGTCAAAAATATCAATTATTAACAATGGCAAACAATGTCAAGCATCGAACATAGAAAAAAAAAATGACTGAATTATTTAGGGTAACCTAATTATGTAACGACAGGTTCGAAGAACCGATCGAAAAAATATTTGATGTATCCAATAATTGAATGTTTGCTTGTCGTGTTTTGTTTCTAATGTATTTGAACAGTACACGTTGGTAAAATTTTATCTATCATAAAGAATCAAATATTTGGCTTCGGTCTAACAGTGTATCTTAACTTATAGTTTCGAAATAATCATTTGTATTGGAGCAAAGTGATTTCATGAATTGATGAAAAGAACTTTTTTTCTAGCGCAGTATGCCGTTCTTGTTCTTTTGACACGTGAGGTGCTAATCAAAGTGTTTCTTCCTGACCTAATGATGGAACACCGGCAATTTGTTTTCGATTGTGCTTTCGATATTATTCATTACTTCATAGTTTCTCTTTCTCCCGCGTGCGACGACGGACCAACAGAGCTCTGGGGAAAACTGTCCATGGGCTCACATTGGATCTGCTTCTCGGTCCGTCGTCTGTTTGTTTGTGAACGTTAATACGCATTTTATATTTGTGGCACAGCAAAGGCAACGATGGTCAGCGGCGCTTTCTTTCGCAACCGATTTTTTTCCCTCCGCGGTCTTGTTTGTTTTGTTTTCCAGCAAAACAAAACAAAATAGAAAAGCTGAGCTTTGTAACGCTTTTTGCTTTATTGCTGCTTCGCGGCTACGCGAGGTCGATGACATCCGCCGAATCAATCCGTGCAGGGTTGACTGGACACTGAGACATTAACGCGTGGTGCAGCAAAACATTGCATCACATTGCATCCACTATGTGACGTAATGTTGGTCATTTTGATAAGTCGCCTAAAAATCAATCTCAAAATCGTAAAAATGTCAATTTCTCGAAATTGGACAACATTTTAAGTTTCTCTGCAAATGTTCTGCATGAAAGAGACTTTAATGTGTGGTATTTGTATAATTTGAAATAATACGTAATGGAATGTAGCAATGTAATACCCTGATCTTGTGGTTGTTTATTGTTTATATCAACAGATCTCCAAGGTCCCAATGATTTAAACTTAACCTAATTAAACTTAAGAATCGCTGCTTCAACATGCTTCTGGAGGAATTGAGATCAAATACGGGAGCAATCGTATTGAAGGTGCGCTGTAGTCCCGTTATTCCGGAATGCATGCCGTAGTTCGATCGCTGAGGTAACATTCGCATGAACGGTGTGTTTCTCAGACGTCGTGGAGGAACATTGAAGTTCAGTTTTTCCAGGAGTTGCGGGCAATCGATGCGTTTGGTTATGAGATCAGCAACAAACAATGACCTCGCTAGATTTCGTCTGGTATGTAGAGAATCCAGATGGATCAGCAAGCTGCGACTCTCGTAGCTTGGAAGCCGAAGCGGATCACGAGTCGGAGAGCGTATCTAACAAACCGTCGTTGCACTGAAGTTGCTCCGAACGGCTCCGAGCTGTTGTCTCCAACTGAAACAGTTAATCGGCGTCCTTTGAGGTAGGATTCGAACCAACTTAGTAAAGTTCCAGTGACGCCTAGCTTTGCCAACTTCGCTATAGCGATGTCGTGGTAACGAAGATGTACACCGAGAGAAATAATTAGTAAATATAACGATTTTTTTTGGTAATATTTTTCCACTACTTGCTACTTGCAGGCAAAAGTGATTTTCATTTACATAGAGTTTGATTTGGGAAATATAATTTTCATTAATTTTTTTTTTTCATTTTAAAAATGTGTTTATTTCTTCTGGAATCCTATATTGTCATGCCTACTCCCCCATTTCGTAATACGAAGCTCAATGCTTGCCTATATACTACATATATGACTTCAAGATATCATATTAAGTTTGTAACAATCATATTGCCAATAAACAATTTTCGAAGCGACAATGTCAATAATGGATTTTCAGGTGAAATGAATAAACTTTTAAAATAAAAGTTAAGAATAAAAATCAACTTTTACGAATTAAATTAGTATTCTAATATTAGTGTATAATATATAAATAAAAATCACTTTTTCAGCCAGTGTTCAGCACTTATACTTATACAGCCATTCCATGTAAAACCGATATAGTGGTTCTCAGATTTTCGTGGGAAATTTTTTTGTTAGGGTGACCATTTCTATTTTAGGGTGGTCTAAAAATCAAATTTTTCTACTTTTTTCAAAAAATCATAACTTTTGAACTACTGAGCCGATTTAAATGATCGATATATCAAATTAAAGCCAATCTTCTTTGAAAAAATACGAGAGTTGCACAAAATTTTAATTTTAGTTTCGTTATTAATGATTGTATTTGTTTTTTATAGTTTTCATGGTCTCGGGACCAAAGGCGCTATATTATTTTATATTTTTTTGGGAAAGCTAAGAATTTTTTACATAACATATCTCTAAACCAGGGAGGCGTTTTTTTCGTTTTTGAGTTATTATTTTTCAAAGATAACTGATGGTCCGAAAAATCATTTTTTTCCCATTTTTTCCACTACAAAAAAACATAACTTTTGATCTGCTGGACCGATTCAGATGATCGACATATCAAATTAAAGCCAATAAGCTCTTGTTTGAAAAAATATTACACCCTGAATAGAAATGGATTTTATTTTCGTAATTATTGATTATATTGGTTTTCTATAGCTTACATCGTTTCGGGACCAAGAGCACCATATTTTTTTATAAATTTTTCCCGAAAGCTAAGGTTTTTCCGGATACCAGAGAGGTGTTATTTTTCGTTTTTACGTTAAGATTTTTCAACATTAACATGTTTTCAGTTTTCGTTCAATATTGCTATGCGACTAGACTGGATGTATGTGACCATAATCCAATTAATTGGCAAGTATGTTATTTTTTCAAGAAAGGCTAGCTTTAATTTGATATGTCGATCATCTGAATCGGTCCACTAGTTCAAAAGTAATAATTTTTTGAAAAAAGTCATTTTTGGGAAAAAAGGGAAAAATGATTTTTTGAACCATCGGGTAACTTTCATAACTCAAAAACGAAAAAATAACGCCTCCCTGGTTTCGAGATATGTTATGTGAAAAATCCTCAGCTTTCCATAGAAAATATAAAAAAAATATAGCGCCCTTGGTCCCGAGACCATGAAAACTATAAAAAACAAATACAATCAATAATGACAAAACCAAAACCTGAAATTTAGCGTAGTATATTTCCAAGAATGACTAGCTTATGTGCTTCAATTTGATATGTCGACCGTCTGAATCGGCTTAGTAGGTCACAAGTTATGAATTTTTGAAAAATGTCATTTTTGGAAAAAAGGGGAAATAGTCGATATTTCGGATCAGCCTAAAATGAAAATGGGCACCCTAACAAAAAAAAAAGTTAAAAAATACGGGTCCAATAGTTTGCGATAAAGAACGAAACTACCACTTCTTACGAAAATCTGAGAACTACTCTATCGGTTTGACATGGAATGACTGTATACGAAGATTTTGTCTGAAGATGATTCTATATTATAATCTAGGTAGTGCGGACTGAATCAAAACGGCTGTCAAAAAGGATCCAATTGAAATGTCAAAAGAGATCCAACGATCAGGAGTGTTATTTTTCTTATGATAATCAACACTATAAAAGAGGTATTGTTGTCAAGGGCAAAAATAATTAAAATTATAAAATGACCGAACTACATTTTTCCGTCAATTGTTCAATTAACCATTGCATCTCTGAAAGAGCATCTAAGCCTTTCACTGAGAAACGCATTTTTAATGTCCCCTCTCTTTGACATAACGTTTTTTCCGAACGAAATAAAAACAAACGAAGTCAGAGTCACGTAAATGTTTACTCCTGCGATTTGAAAATATTCGATAAAAAGTGGAAGGAAGAGATGCCAGATGATTTTTAGAAAAAGTCTGTAAAAACATGTGAATGTCTGTTAAAAATGGGGAAAAGTCTGTAAAAGTTTGCAGATCTATAGAAATGTCTTTTAACGTTAATTTTCACATATTCATTAACACTTTGTACATCGCGCCAAACCAATATAGTGGTTCTCAGATCTTCGTCAAAAGTTGTAATTTTGTTCTTTATCGCAAAACATTAGACTCGTATTTTTTTTAATTTTTCATTAGGGTGCCCATTTCCATTTTAGGGTGATCCAAAAAATCATTTTTTCCACTTTTTCCCAAAATGACTTTTTTCAAAAATTTATAACTTTCGAACCACTTAACCGATTTAGATGATCGACACATCAAATTGAAGCCAATGAGTTTTAATTGAGAAATATTGAACTTGTAGATAATATGGATCCTATTTTCGTAATTATTGATTGTAGTCGTTTTTTAATGTTTTCATGGTTTTGGACTAGGGGGCACCATATTTTTTTATATTTTTTCTTGAAAGCTTAGAATTTTTTTTCATAAAATATCTTGATATCAGATATGCTATTTTTTCGTTTTTGAAATATGATTTTTCAAAACTAATCGATGGTTCGAAAAACAATTTTCCCCATTTTTCCCATTACAAAAAGTCATAACTTTTGAACTATTGGACCGATTCATATCATCGGTATATTAAATTGAAGCTTACGAGTAATTTTTCTTTGAAAAAATATTCCTTCTGCGAAAAAATTGAATTTTTGCTTTTGTAATTATTGATTGAGTTAGTTTTTCATAGTTTTCTCGGTTAAAGATAGGAGCGCTATATTTTTTTATATTTTTTATGGAAAGCTGAGGATTATTTACCTAACATATCTCGATATCAAAGATGCTATAATTATCGTTTTTAAGTTATAATTTTGTAAATTTAACATTTAACATATTCATATGTGACTAAACTAGACCTATGCTACTAGAATCCAATCTTCCCGCAAGTGTGATATTATTGGCTTGGCTTATTGGCTTCAATTTAATATATCGATCATCTAAATCGGTGTATTCAAATTAATCAAATGTTATGATTTTTTGCAGAAAGTTATTTTTGGACAAAGGGGGAAAAATGATTTTTTGAACCACCAGTGAACTTTGAAAAATCATATCTAAAAAAACGAAAAAATAGCATCTCTGATATCGAGATATGTTATGTAAAAATTCCTCAGCTTTCAAGAAAAAATATAAAAAAATATAGCGCCAAAGTCATAAAAATGAAAAACGACTAAAATCAATAAATACTAAAATATAATTATTCTTTTCGCAAGTTAAATATTTTTTAATAAAAGGCTAGGTCATTAGTTTCAATTTTATATGTCGATCATCTAAATCGGTTCAGTGATTCAAAAGTTATTAATTTTCGTTTGTCATTTTTGGGAAAAAGTGGAAAAAATTGATTTTTCGGACCACTTAATAACTTATGTGTTGTAAGTGTGTTTAAATGTTTCAACGATCTACATATACATACATACACATACATACGCGTTGTTAATTTTTATAAAATTCATTATTTCTTCGTTGATATATTGGACATCCACCAAGGCTTGCGGTCTTGTCGTTGATGAAATTTATAAGAAAATGCAGTGTATACCATCCGCCATGCAAGGTTATGCAAGTTTTAGATCACCACACGGCCATGAACCATGTCTGTGGTAACAATATCGAACAGTAACCCATATTTCGTCATAAGCAGACCCAAAAGCGAATGTAAATTGTTGAAAATAGAATGAAAATTTTTATTCGATGTTGTTCAAATACTTAGAAGACATAGTCCTGACCCTAACTTAACTATTTTCAATAAATCTCCTTGCATTTCAGCAAAACAATCTTATCTAGAACAGAAAATAATTATCAGAGACAATTTTCGTTCAAGATTTTTCCTTAACTGCATAGAATGCAATTTTTCATTAATTGTTTATAACCGTATGCTCTCTTTCGTCTGCAATGATGTCAGGGCAAAAGTACTTATGTGTATGAGTTCCAAACTTTATACACACCAGATGGGCCAACCAGAAAGACTGCCGGGCCGCTGGTTGAGTATCGCTGGTCTAACGTCATGTGTATTGATATAAACTAAATATAATAACTTTTCTGCATTAAAACTGTGGAAAAATGTCATATGGTGAGTCAAATATTTTTGATGTGATGGATAGAGCCTCTTATTTTTCAAAAACCTGTGAAATATTGTTATATCCAAAAAGTCTAAAACAAAAATAGAAAGTGTTTTACAGAAATGTCTGTAAATTTACAAACATATTTGTAAATCTGGCATCTCTGGTGGTCTGAGAATTTATTGCAAGAAATCGCTTGAAAACATGCATGAATTTGCTTGAAAATGAAGTAAATTGAGTCCGCACCACTTAGATTATAATGATAAGTTTCAGTGGGGGCAACGAACAATTTAGAGAATATAGGTAATGTTAGGGTTAAAACTACTTGCTTCAAGTAATTAAATAACACTGATTAAAAATTTTCATTCAAATGTTTAACCAATCGAAAACTACCTTCGGGTTTTTTCATCTGAAAGAGGATATTTTAGGTCCCAAACTGAAATATCGCCTTTTAGGCCGTCTGTCGACTGATGATGGATCTCTGTACTGTTTAACTTACGTCGTAAACTGTCAAAATTAAAGCACGTTTTGCCCAGCGAGTTATATTTTGTGAGTTCAATTAGGACAACACAGGACACAGAACACAGGAAAAAAATATCCAGCTAAGATACCGGTTTATAGAATTCGAATCGTCGGCCCATTTGTTTAACTCCGGTCATCAGATTCTGCACTACCACCTCGTCCGCTTTGTTCACAGAATACCCAATCCATCCAAAATAGTACGGAACGATCGTGTAGCTTCAAGAAAAGCAGAAGCTGTCTTCCTAGATTCTTATTTCATTTAACCGAGTCCAGTGTATAGCAATTAAAAAAACAAGCGGTAAACTACAGGCTATCTACAACCTACGAAACAATTTGCAATACATGACCCCACAAAAACCTTAACCCAAGAAAAGGGACAACACACTCACCCGACGCTAGTCCGACACTCCGACAGCCTCGTAAACGTCATCCGCTCACAAACGCTCAGTCTGTCAGACGCGCTGTCAGTGCGAGTGTTTTGTGTTCCGCTGGTGCTGTGAATAAGCAAAAAACATACGTGCAGTTTTTCCCGTTCCTGGTCTGGAGCTGCGATTTTTGACCATAGCAAATTGCTACCTAGTGAAAGCTGAATCGAAAATCCATGTAAATATGCTGAAATTGGTCGGTGAATTGTAAAATTTGCTTGCTGCGAGCGGATCTCGTGAGTGTGTTACTTGCTAAGTGAGTGGGTAGTTGTTTGAGTTACTTCTCGAGAAAAGAGCGTGTTCAATCGAAACTCACCGCAAGGGCCTAGGGTGGTGCTGTAAAATGTTGACCCAATGAAAGCCAAAATGCGGAACTCAATATTTTTGTTGTTTCAACGATTCTATGTATTGAATTTGCCCTGATGATACGAGGGTATAGGCCAGTTCTTTTTTGCCATTATGTTTATCATTTTTGAAACCACTGCATTATTATCCGCTTTATGTGCGATTCACATAGCACGTTACGGAGAAGAACGTCTACGTTCCGTCAACGTTCCCACCAATTCACACATGCAGTCAATGCTTCCACCAGCACCGTCACGTCAAATGCCAAACGAATGATTTATTTAATTTTATTCATGGTGTCGCCACCTGCAACAATTTCAAATTGCAATGCCCTCTTTCAAATCAGCATGCCTAGAATCAGTTCTAAATTTTGAAAAATTCAATGAGAATCATTGAATTAAATTATTTAAATGCTTAAACCCCGTAGTCCGACCCTCATGCAACAATAATAATAAATAGAATAATTCTTTCAACTAGTTGCGAATGATTTTCACTCCGAAAGTTGGAGCTAAGAGATATGTTGGCATAAAAAGTACAGTAAGTTACTTCTAAAGCGATATGCTGAGGCACCACTCAGTGTCGCATTGGAGTCGGTTTTGACCAGTAATTGGACATTTGTGACTGGTGGCGACTTTCAATGTGGGGCCATAATTTGGGCCCCGAACTCAATGTTTACAAAAATGTCCAACTAGAGGTAAAAATGTCTAATTAAACGTGTTGCATCACATATCTGTTCAATTAGCTTAATGTCGATTTAGATGTAAATTACTGTACAACCAAATCAAAACAAAAGCCGAGACACAAAGCCCAGACAAAAACCAAACGAGCCGTCCGTCTCCGTCAATTATTGTTTTCCACAAACCCTGCCGGTCGTTTTCGTTGAACGTATGCTGACGGGTCGTTACGTTGCTGGTGTATGTGAATATTTTCCTGAGAATTGCATGGTAGAATCATTGACGTATCGTGACGTGCATGTTGTATGTGAATCGCATTTTATTCCGCGCGGCGAATGACACGAGATGGCTTAACCCTTTTACGGGCAGTGGAAACATTATTACCACAAACGATTTTATTGTTTTGTCCTCTTTAACAATAAATTATCACTTCTAGCCTTATGTAGTAACTAGTTCTGACATCTAGCAACATGCCCCATTTTTTTGAACGCCAAAAATCAAAAACCTTTTCATTTTGTAGCCGTTTTCGTGTTTGCAACTCCCAATTTAGAGCAGCAAGAGCAAATTTCCCAAAAAGTCATTGAAAAACAGTTATTTTGTTAAAAATTTTCAATGCATTTGAACTGTTTAGGACCTGTTGAGTCTGTTCATGCATTTTACGCTAGCTCTTTTAGTATTAGAAAAAAAATTCGTGTATTGCTGTTCCGTGGGCAAATGGGGCGACTATATTTTGTCATAAGGTGAGATTTGAAGTCGTTTTCTCATGTGTTATCGACTCGGAATTGAAAAAGGAGTTGAAAACTAACGTGGCTTTCACAATGAAGCGAAAATCTTTGCTGGGAGGTACCTAAAATCGCATTTTTCATTAAATAACCTAATAAAATTTCGCATCAAAACACCGTACGCATACTATACAATTTTTCTTATTGAAATACTTTTAAACAATCCTTCCTTCGACTAAGTCGAATGCACTTCATACGTGTTTCGATGCGATGACTAAAACGATGGTACCTTCATTACTCCTTTAATCACTGATGAAATACTCAATGCTCTGATTGAAGATAAACGGATTATTGTGAACATCGTCCTATCGTCCTAATTGTGAACATCGTCCTATTGTGAACATCGTATTTTTGCACCTTCGCGTCCAAATTTGAAAATTTCCACTGAGTCAAAAAATAATACTTACATATGGATCTTCGAACCACATAAGAACAATCTTTTTTTTTTTTTTTTTATCTGTATTATAGTGATTTTCAACTCAATTTGGCTGGTTCGTCACTTTTACTTCCATTTTTGGAAGAATGTCGGGAGTAAAAATTGAACTCGTGACCTTTAGCGTGAGAAGCATGCCACTACGCCAGATCGCCTCCATAAGAACAATCAGCCAATTATGTTCGCGCTTTATCTGTTAATTTGTTAGATCATCTGTATTCTAGTTAACGATCAAACGTCAATATGTCTAATCATGACAATGGTTCTCGAGCGAAGACAGCATTGTAATGAAGAAGTGTCGTTGTGATATGAACACGCTTCCAGGGATAAAATCGTTGTACTGTTAAAATAAATTATTGTTTGTTCTCGCCAAATTCATCTGTGGGGATTTGAAAAGAAGCGTAGTTCTGATCCGTAACTAATCACTTTTTTTGTAGTTTTTTTTTATATTTTTACTCAATTGTCGTTATAATATAACATCAACTACAGAAACAATTTTCGTTCAAGATTCCTTTACCACATACGAAAAATCTGTTACTATAGACCAATTCCCTCTCAAATCAACGGGCCGCTAATCCGATTTTTCTTCCCAAAGTTTGACGTACAGTGGCGCTGTGGAGATATGATTTTTTTTTAAATTTTTGAAATTACAATACTTTAAGAAATTGTTAGCATTTTATAAAAAGTAACACACAAAATGGAATCTTCATGTGATTCTACATTAAAAAAATGAAAAGTTTATATCTTTATTTTGATGAGCTTATTGGAAGGGTTTTCCAATAAAAATGTACAAAAAAACGAAGAGGTGTGTTTTGGGTTTAAAAGTTTCAATTCTCTTTTAAGTAAAATTTTTAGTCCTTTTATTTTACAACAACTTTGTCAAACATATTTTAATCAAAAAATCAGGATTTCTTGACATTCCACAATCTATTATGAATTCCACAATCTATTATGAAATGCTCGAGTTATAAGCATTCGAAATCGTTCATTTTTTCCCACATGTTCGGTGCCTAGATTTTTATTTCACCCTCTATATCTTTCGGTTGAACGTAGTCCTACGTCAAAAAACAGTCGTAATTTAAATTAGTCATATGATAATGAAAATTGTAATTTTGGGTAGCTTCCATCATCTGTACCAAGTTTCAATGAAATCGCTTTTTTTCGGTTGATTCTGCGTAAAATTGCTCTATAGGATCATATAGAATACATATTCGATACGAAAAAGTTAGTTTTCATTCACAATTTTAATTTTTTAAATGTGTATATTCCGCCTGAAAATCCATTACCATTTACGCTTTACATATCGGAACATGAAGCTGAACACCGTCAACGAGAACATTCGTACTCCTGAAACATTTTTTTTGTATTAATTGCGGCGAACCATGTTTCAGGCTGTACGATATTGTTGCAACATATGTTGCAGTCTGAGGAGCAACATGAGTAACGTGAGTTACCGTGAGTGTCCGATTATTTTATAAATGTATCTCAAGAAAGGGGACTCACCATATGTGAGTGCTGGTTCCATTCTGAGTCACTACATGCGCGGTTCGGAGACTATAAATCAGTCTCAGAACGGAGAGCCGCAAATCTAGTCAACGAAAACAGTAATCTGGGTGTGTGTGTTTTTGAGTAGGAGATTACTTGGTGGTGGGTGAATGGCCAGATTGTTTCCGTTTGTTGTATTCTACTCTTCCAATATGCGGGTATGTTGCGAAAGGCGTGTCGATTTCGCTCGAACTCGCTGCTTATTTCAGGCACGTTTGGTTGCCTCGTGTGTCGAGAGAAGTAGAGAAAAAAGATTAACGGATATTGGGTTGATCTGTGTATTTAGGAAATGTTTCCTTCCAAACGTTTTCAATAGGAAGGGACGTAACGTTTAAGTTTCATTATTAGAATATTTATAATATATTTGTATACTTTGATGTTTATATGAAGCACACAATCTGGCTTTATGAAAATTTAATTTGATTAACGATTAAGATTAACGTTTTCTATGCTTCTGTATATTTATAAAAGAACAAACGTTCGATTTTATTCAAAACCGATGAAGCATGTACTATCTCGCGGTAACGATGATGATGTAAACACACCTATTGAATTGTGGCCAGCGAATATTATTTTCCAGATTAATATCTGATTCAACAAGATTTGTGGAGCTGATAAATGTACATTGTTTCTATCTTCGTGCATATATAACATTGATTCAACTACAGTGAAACTTCCAAAATATGGGTTTTGTCAATGACCTCTGAAAACTTTTGAAATACACTCGACAAAAAAATTAGAGGAACAGAGTGCGAAGTCGGAATTTTAAAGTGATTTTTGACAGGCTGTAACTTCGTGAAAAATCAACGCATAACGATGGGATGTACATCATTTTGAAGATTTTTTAAAGCTTCCAGGTATTACAATATTTTACGCACATATTTTTATATTGGTGTATAAAGGTTTAGCGGGAAACAACATTGGGAAGAAATGAAAAATAGATTTTTTTCAAACATTTTCTTGACTAACACATTTTTTTTTGCTAGCCAGCTCAACGACAAATCCAATTAATCTTATCAACCAGTTTTCATTTGGTACATAGAACGTTCCTGTAGGATCTTTCCATACAGAGATATTTCAGTTCGAATAAAAATTACCTCTTTGTTTTTGATGATGAATTTTTCAATAAAGAACCATCGCACCGCCAATCGAAAGGCAGTTTTGAAAAATCCAATAAATTCTGAACAAGGATAATTTGTTGCTTTGACGAAAAAAAAAATGTAAGTTTTTTGCATCGATTTCAAAAAAGTGCCAAAAATAGTATTTTTATAATGCTTTACAAAATCCACTGTGATTCTGCAGAGAAAACAGAGAAAAATCGATTTTTCATTTCTTCTCGATATTATTCCCTCTACACCTACACACATCAAGATCAAAATATGTACGTAATATATTCTAATACCTGAAAGTTGGAGCTTCAAAACGATGTACATTCCATCGATATGCGTTGATTATCCACGAAGTTACAGCATGTCATTTAAAGTTTCCGACTTCGCGCTCTGTTCCTCTAATTTTTTTGTCGTGTGTATATGGCATATTTGCATGAAGGTTCCTTAAAACTAATGTTTTTTTTAATAATATTTCGTAATTACATGTTCTCGACTTGTTTCTAAATGGGGAAAAGTTTGCAGAAAATGCCAATCGCGAGAATTTATATAGGAAAGTGTTATGAGAAAAACATTAATAGACGAAATTCTTCACAGGAAAGATGAAAAGTTATTGTTTGGAAAACATTTTTCCTGTGAAAGTGTCCTACTCCCGATGCATGGAAGTATTGTTTTTCAATTTTTTCCAGAAAAAAAAACATACTTGAGAAAAATGAATTTAATTTTTTTTCATCATTTTTAAAAATTTGTTCAATATTTGTTGTTGAAAATTACATTAAACAATTTCTCATATTTAATCCTTTGATCAAAATTATGTAGGTCTTACAGTTTGTAGAAAATTTTGTAAAAATTTGTGGAAAAAAATTTTAGTCAAAAAGTCGTCTAGTTTTATTTGAGATTTCAAGTATGCCTAGTTTCAGTGCTATCTTAGATGGTGCGGCTAATGGATAGTCAAGATGGCATGAAATTCGTCAAATATAAAACCGGAATTTTTTCATTAAAAATACACGTTCATTGTCTCCAATGTTATACCTGGGTTATGCGGATAGAATCAAATTGGTTGTAAAAAAAATCCGATAATAAGAATCCAAAAAAAAAAGAGATCCCGACAATCAGGAGGGAAAAAAGATGTTATTTTTCTTATCATGTACACAGATAAAAAAGTATTTTTATCAAAGGCAAAATAAATCAAAATTAATAAAAATTAACGAACTACCTTTTTGCATCAATTAATGCTAGCTGATGATGATTTTATATTATGGGTAATGTTTTGGTGGAAATGCAAGGAAATTTATAGGAAAAAAGTTGAGTTAGTATCAGCATTCTATCTTCTATGTATTGAAACATCATCGAGTGATAATTTTCATTCAAATTTCAACAATTCAAAATTGCTTCCAGGTCTGCTAATCGGATAGAAAGTAAATTGCTCCACGAATACGGATGATTTTTTTTTACGTTTATTGCGACAAGGCGAGGTTGCCACTTTTGCGTAGAACAATTGAATTTGAGTCGAGCGGATTTAAGAATGCGAAAATCTATTTCGATCAAATCGCGAAATTCGATCGGGTTTCAATTTCCGGATGCCCAGTGTATTGAATTCCAGTATTAACATTAACCTACGTAGAAATTGATTGATTTCGGATGGCGATGGAAAAAAAACTACAAATGGTAATTCAATGGAACATATTTTTCGTAAATTCAACGTTTATTAAACTTTCTGCAAAAATTCTTCGGCGCCCTGCCGAGCGGCCTTACGAGAGTTGAAAAGGTGGATGCCGGTATGTTCTTCAGCACTTTCGTGGGCTTGGCAACCAGCTGCTTCTCGATTTTCGTCACGAAAATATTGGAGCAGATTCTTCGTTTGATGTTCACCTAAAAACTTTCTATCGGTCGAAACTGGGAGTCGTTGGGAAGGTTGGCGTTCTTTGGTACAACGTTTATCTTCAGCCGGTTCATCTCTTCCAGTGATCTCTTGGCATGATGGGCCGTATCTTAATACCAGAAATACTGACCGGTCAATAAGACCGGATGTGTTTATTGTTCACAATATTTTGTCTTAAAGTTTTATTTTATATTTTATAATAATGTTTCTTTTCTTTTTCTGAATTCATGTTATAATTTATTTTGATGATTGCATTTTTCTGATATACATACAGTGATTCGAACTCGGTTTCGTACTTTTGAAAGTCGAAAACAAACTTTCGAAACTTTTAATTCACGTAATGGTATATACATCATTCTAAAAAATTAACCTTCAGCTTTAACCTTATCAACCAGCTTCCATTTGGTTCCTACAACGTTTATGTAGGACCCATACAGAGATATTTTTGTTTGAATGAAAAACTACTCCTTCGATGACGAAAAATTCAATAAACAATAATCGCACTGCAAACCGAAAAGAAGTTTTGAAAATTCAAATAAAATTTGTACAAGCTTAATTTGTTGCTTTGACGAAAAAAAACAACTTTATTTTATTTTTTGTATCAATTTTAAAAAAAAGTGCCATAAACAGAGGTTTTAGAAAACCATCTGTAATTTTCCAAATATTGCAATAAGTTCTAATATTAGCAGAAAAATTATTATTCTAATATACCCCAAAACACCTGTGAACGTTTCATATTGATACGTTCATTCGTTTTTTAGCGGATCGATCAAAGTTTTGAGTAAATTGAGGAAGGTACCACATGATCGTTTTAGGAATCGAATTAATTCAATTATATCTTTCTCATTAAATAAATACCAATAATGCCTAAAATACACAACAGTAATATCACACAGGCACACATAGTCTGTGAGTATACGAGTTACGACTTTGCGCGCAGGTAGAAATACAAACATCATCACTTTTGTGTTTCTGAGCTCTAATGTAGGTGTCGCATGAGCTGATATAGCTTTGCGTAGATTCGTCAATTCTAGTCACAAAACATTAATACAAATTTCACTGATCAAAGAACCTCTGGCAGCGCTGCGTTCACAGCAGCACTCACGGTTGCTGCTGTCAAGCGGGCCTGAGCGCTCTTGGCGCTCACCGTGTATCGTCAGTTTTGACAGCTTGGAAGGAAAAATTTCTGATTTGGACAGAATTTTTGCAGAAAATCGTGCTAAAATTTTCCCCAAAATGGAGTAAATTTGCTGTCTTCCTGTGAAGTGCCTATTCGTGCAACGTTTGACATCGGAATTGGACTGGTTCGTAACGGTGCCTGCCCGAGTAGGGTGATTCCAGTTTCTGCCCTTCAATCGCACATAGAGACGATTGATTGTCGTCATTAAGTGTGTGCACGGAGGAGGAGGCAACGAAAACAATAAACTGATCCTTCCCGAGACAACCAATCTCGGCCGGGAAGGTAAACGATTTCTTCCGGAAGGGCCGGCTCTCGCGCTCTCCCTCAGTGCGTGGGATAGTCAAGGTAAGGTGGTGATTCCTCCGGTCTTGCTCCTAGCACATAATTAACGAAAGGTGTTTATCTGTGCATTTGCTGAAAATTAAGCAATGATTTATCCGCCTTAAAGGAAACAACGGTTCGAAGCAAAGATTAAGTCGAGCTTATCATTTTCTCCTGCGAGCAATCCGTTCATATAGATTGATTGGCAGCCGCCAGTCTAAATTAATCGAGTCGCAAAACCTGCTGCTGCTGTTACTTTTGCTTCTCCGATTTCAATTCTGTGTATTTGCCCTCGTATTCGTCGTCCAATGTTTGTGGTTTTCTCCACATGTTGTTTCGTTGATAATGTGCAAAAGTTCATTGTGTGAACCTTTTTTTTTTATTTGTTCGCTTGTTGCGCGAACCGCTTGTTTTCGCCACATTGACTTTGTTTTCCATCGCAACTCCGCAGTTTGCATTGCGCGATTTTGTTCTCATTATGCGCCAGCAGCAGCGGAATCTTTTGCCCTTCCGGGTGAGGTTGTAGACTTAAATACGCGAAACAAATATAATTATATACGCGCTAGGGGTGCATTTGAGCAAAATAACGAAGAAGAACATATACAATATACATACTCATCTTTTTTTTTTATTTTCCTAGGGCTCAATCGTACAACAACGTCGTATAATTTCAATTACTGGTGGGTTTGTTGTCCCGAAATCGTAATATTAGGATATGTCATGTCAGCAAGCGAGCCGCGCTCAGGAAGACCCGTATGCCTTCACAGAGCCAGCGCCACTGCAGGCGAACGGGTCCCTCTACAAACATCCGCCCACGAGTAGCACGAGCGGCGGAGCAACCATCATCAGTAGTAATAGCAGCAATTCTCCGGTGATACAGGCTGGAACGAGTCTGCTCGCTAACAGCAACAACAGAGTGAACCATGTCGTGCAGGTTTGTGTGGACCCGTTTCATAGTTACCAAACAAGATACAAAAGTTCATACGTTTTCTAGCAACGCACGTCGGGTGCATCGCCAAAAATGACCCCGATTAAGGTAACCCTTGTACAGTCTCCAACGGGAGTGCTAGCGAAAACGCGCCTGAATGGAACCGCTATTACAAGCAGTCCGAGTGGAACCATCTTCCGGACTGTCACTGTTCCGCAAGCTACAACAATAGTGCAGAGAGCTGCCACAAGTGCAGGGTTGACACCGACGTTGGCTTCAGCTGCTACACCAGCAGCCGCAACCACAACTCCAACAGTATTTTCTAAACCATTGCAAGTTCAAATATCTCCCCAGCAGGTGGGAAAGTTTACTCGGCGAGTTTTAGCCAGCAAATCGCCAAACGTATCCCCAGCGACTATCCAAACGTTGAGAATAGTAAAAACTGCAACTCCACAGCAAATAACCGTAGGGAGGCCGAACGTCCAAACGTCCGATGCCAGAAGATATATCAATCATTCCAGCAACAGTCTGCTGGGAGCTCCACCAGCAAGCACGACAACTTCCCCGGTAGTTCCCCTGCAGACGGTATCTCCCACCAAAATTCGGCTCATTCAACCTCAGCCCCAAGGGAAGATTTTCTTGCACACTCCAAACAGCACTAACAGCTTGGCCGCGGCAACTCACATTTCGAACCCCGCTAGTATAGCAGCACTGAGGAATACTCTCGCTAAGCAAAATCCATCATTGTTACACAGGATTCAACATGTCACAGTGGCTCCCCAGCAGCCTACTTCGCAGAGTAGTAACGGCACAGTTCTTCCAATCGTCAAAACCAGTCCCACAACGGCGATCAATATACGCCGAATGATACCACCGATTAGCCAAACGAGTCTCGATGCTGCATCCACTGGGATTGTCATCCAACAACCTTCTGTGGTCACCACTGTACCCACTGTAGTGTCAGCTACAGCCATCAAACACGTTCCCCAAGTTCAACAAACCATAACCCAGCGAGCCAAAACACCGACAGCGTCAATTCTGAAGCCTCAAACGCAGCAGCAGCTGCTACAGCTGCAACTGCAGCAACTACAGCAGCAGCAGCAAAAGGAACAACAACAACAAAAGCAAGTGCAGCTGCTGCAGCAGCAGCAGGTACAACAACAAGAGCAACAACTACAGTTACAGCAGCAACAACAACAACAACAGCAACAGCAAAAACAACAGCTTCAGCAAAAGCAACAGCAAAATAAGCTACAGCAACAAAAACAGCAACAACTTCAACAACAAAAACAACAACAGCTCCAACAACAACAACTGCAGCTTCAACAGCAGCAGCTCCAAAAGCAGCAATTGCAGCAACAGCATCAACTGCAGCAACAGCAACAGCTGCAACAACAGCAACAGTTACAACAACAGCAACAGTTGCACCAACAGCAACAGTTACAACAACAGCAACAGCAACAGCAGAAAAAGCTTCAAGAGCAACAGATTCAACAACAACAGCTCCAACAACAAAAGCTTCAACAGCAGCAACTTCAGCAACAACAACTTCAGCAACAACAACTCCAGCAACAACAACTTCAGCAACAACAACTCCAGCAACATCAACTTCAGCAACAGCAGAAGCAGCAGCAACTGAAGCTGCAACAGGAACAACAGAAACAACAAGAACAACAGAAACAACAAGAACAACAGAAACAACAAGAACAACAACAGCTGCAACAGAAACAACAGCTACAACTACAACAACAGCTACAACTACAACAACAGAAACAGCAACAGCAACAACACCAGCAGCAGCGAATACAACAGATACCAAAACAACCGAAACAACAACAACAGCTACCGCAACAGTCCCCCAAGCAAGAGGACCTTAGTTTCACCATTCCGTCGTTCGTCATCCCCAAACAGGACCCGAGAATTGAGCAGCCGCCCCTGGCGGTACCCCCAGCAGCACCCGAAGCACCTTCCCCGGGTAAACAAGTGGCACCGTCCTCGTCCCCTGCAACACCCGCACCACTGCCGGCAAATATCGCCTCGACCAGTACGCCTTCCACACAAAGCACGCCGAAGAATCCCGCAAAGACTCGCCAAACTGCGCTCGCCGTCGTGGATCGTGCTAGCGCCGCTGGCAGCGACAGCAAGTCCACCCCGCACCCAACGACCAAGCGAACCAAGCGATCCTACAGCCGATCATCGCATCATGAAACGCTCGAAAGGATACCGGCAACGGCGGCAACCATTTCCGTGATGCATGGTGGCGGCAAGCATGAATCGAACAGTAAGCCGCCAGCCGAATCCAAACCGCCGCGTCCGATGCGGTTCCCCAAGTGGAAACCACCGGGAGCTGTGGCCGTTCCCTTGAACCGAGAATGGCACGCTCCAGATTCGTACGTATTTGACGTTGGCGAGCCGGGCGCACCTAGCTACGGATCGCTCGAGCTGGAGCCGCTGACTCAAGATTTTTGGTTTGAAGAACCGTTCGCTAGCACTGAACTGGATGCCGAGGCTGCACTTGCGATGCGACCACGGAAGGGTAGAAAACCGAAGGGTTTGGACCAAAGAAATCTTCTGCTGAATCTCGACAATGGGGAACTCAAGGAGCTCAGCCGAGACGAAAGGTTAGAGTTGAAACGGACCTATCTGCGGCGAAAGGCCGTACAATACTGGAATGGGCAGAGTTTGCGCAGCAGTTTGCGTGCCCGCAAGCGATTCAAGACGGTAGAAAAGATACTAAAGAAGCTGGACAAGCAGCGCGAGACGATGTTGAAAAAGAATGGGTGAGTTCAATTTTTTGAGGCGTTGTGCACAAATTACGTAACGCTAAAAATGCGCACCTCCTCCTCCCCTATGTAACAAAAAGTAACGCAAGACAAATCCCCCTCATATTTGCTGGGTTTGTTTTCACGAGGGCCAGAGTAGTAAATGCGGTGAGATCCTTTCCACCTTATAAATTTGCAGGTGCAGATGGGATTTTTCCAGCCCTGATTCTAAATGGAGAATCAAAGCTAATTCCGGCTCGAATCGAGATTTTCAAGGCCTGTCTGATACTAGAGCACATTTCTTCGATATGGAGACTTGTTAAAGTAGTTTTCATTCCAAAAGCAAGGAAACGTGACAAATAACTCCCAAAGGCATTCAGACCTATTAGTTTATCATCAATATTGCTGAAAACTATGGAAAAAGTATTATATGAATATATAAAGTCTGTATTCGTGTCCAAATGCCCATTATTTAAATACCAGTTTGTCTACCAATCAGGCCCACAGTAACAGCGCTACAAACGCTTGTAACAAAAATTTAAAAATCAGGGCATGCTCACACAGACGAATCACCTCGAAGATGAGTCGTCTAATTCTGTGATTCAAAAAATGGTTGCCCACAAAAAGGCGTGCTATCACCTCTCCTTTAGTCACTCGTAGTTTACGACCTTCTGATAAATTTAGAGGTAAAAAGATTCGAAGTTGTGGGCTTTGTCGTTGATCTAGTCATAATGGAACGTGGCAAGTTCGACGACGTGATATCGAGCAGAATTCAGAATTTCTTAAACTTTACACAATCTTGGTGTATCACAGAAGGTCTGAACATAAATCCTGGTACCTTTGAACCAATATGTTCAGCTGGAGGCTAAAAAAAGCGCCCTAAAAAATACTAGACGGGGGCAAAACTTGAGCATTCTGAATCTCTTACCCATTTAGCACAGGACCAACCTCAGAGTTGAACAGTGAACAGTGAAGTATGTTTTGAACGGTTTCGCGACATGCGGCCGAGCATTGTCGTGCTGCAAAATAACTTTATCGTGTTTTTGATCGTATTGTGACCGTTTTTCCTTAAGTGCACGGCTCAAACGCATCAATTGTCGTCGGTAGAGGTCCCCCGTAATAGTTTTATTCGGTTTTAGCAGCTCATAGTACACCACACCCAGCTGGTCCCACCAAATAGACAGCATAACCTTCTGGTCGTGAATACTCCACGCGACCGTTGATGTTGATACATGGCCGGGGTATCCATACGTTGCCCGATGTTTAGGATTGTCGTAATGGACCCACTTTTTATCGCCAGTAACGATTCGATGCAAAAAAAAAACCCTATCTTTATGGCGTTGGAACAGTTGTTCGCACGTGAAAAAACGGCGTTCGACGTCTCGTGGCTTCAATTCATACGGCACCCAATGTCCTATCTTTTGGATCATCCCCATTGCTTTTAAACGATCGGATATGGTTTGCTGAGCTACTACTGCTAGTGTATCTGCAAGTTCTTGTTGCCTTTGTGACGGATCTTGATCGAATAAAGCCTCCAACTCTTCATCTTCAAACACATGGCGGTCCGGACCGTTCTTCGTCTTCCAAGTCAAAATTACCACTTTTAAACCGTGCAAACCACGTCTGACAGGTTCGTTCAGTTGGAGCATGGTCACCATAAACTTCCACCAAAATGCGATGACTTTCCGCAGCTTTTTTCTTCATATTGAAGCAATGAAGTAACACTCCCCGCAAAAACACATTCGTTGGTACGAAATTTGACATATTCGAAGTGGCAAAAAACTATGTTGTTTACGCTTCAACTTTTTGACATATAGTGAAAAAGACGCGCAATGATAGTAGCTTTCCAATGAATGTCCGGAAATTTTATTCACTGGAATAATAATCAAGTTACGCCATCTATTGTGAAACCGAAAAAACTTACCGGTACATCTATTATTATTCTTGACATATATTTCTCAAGTGCACCCGTGGCCGAGTGGTTAACGTCCCACACTATCATGCCGGGTGTTGTAGACAACAGATCTACTGGCAACAATGCTGATAACCTGTGGATCGACCTGACAGTTCTAGCTGTGAGCGCTCCGATGTCAACAAGAGGAATAAAAGACAGAAGGGATAATTATTTTTGTTATGATGTTTTATGTAACACTGTTGTTCTTTTTAATCTGTTATTAAATGTAGTTATAATCGTTAGTTTGTGTTTCAATTCAATGTCAAGAAACACACGGCGTAACAGTGGCGACGAGAATTTTAAATTGTTGTATTCGTTTCGTGATTTCGTGATATTTTTGTAAACAACATTTCGCCACCCGCGCGGAAGAAACGAAAAAGAATGGAGAACGAGGATAGTATGCGTGACGTCGAGCAGCAGCAGTTCCGTACACAGCAGCAGCAGCAGCAACAGTTCATTTCAGCACCCGCATCAGCATCCGGGCAACTGTTTGCGTCTCCCCCTCGGCCTGTTCAACAACAAGTTCCTCTCACAACAGAAGGATTACTGTTGCAAGTGATGCAGATGTTCCAACAACAGCACTTGCAGCAGCAGCAGATGATGAATCAAATCCTGCAACGGCAACAACAGAGCGAAGAACAACAGCAAGTATTCATGCAGAACGTCGTATCGTCAATCAAGGTGCAAGTACCGCCGAATCCAGAGCACATTCTCGACTCGTTGGCGAATAACATCAAGGATTTTCGCTACGATGTCGAGAACAACATAACATTTGCTGCATGGTACACCCGATACGACGATCTGTTTGAGAAAGATGCTTCACGACTGGATGATGACGCAAAAGTGCGGCTTTTGATGCGGAAGCTTGGTGTTTCAGAACATGATAGGTACGTCAGTTTCATTCTGCCCAAACTACCAAAAGATTTCTCTTTCAGTCAAACGATAGAGAAGTTGAAAATGCTGTTTGGTTGCAAAGAGTCGGTAGTGAGCAGGCGCTACAAATGCTTGCAGATTAGCAAGAATCCGACAGAAGATTTCATCACCTTTGCCTGTCGTGTGAATAAACATTGCATCGAGTTCGAATTGGGTAAACTGACGGAGGACCAATTCAAGTGCCTTATGTTCGTCTGCGGATTGCGAGCAGAGAGTGATGTTGATATTCGAATGCGTCTTCTGTCTAAAATTGAAGAGCATTCTGACGTCACGCTGGAGATAATTTCTGAGGAATGTCAGCGTCTCCTCAATTTGAAGCATGACAATGCTATGATTGAGTCGCAACCCACACAAGTGAATACGATCAGACACCAGTATCGCAGGAAACAGTTCGTACGTCGAGAACAATCTATACCGAAGCCAGCGAGTGGGAGTAAAGAGAAACCACAAACTCCTTGTTGGTTTTGCGGCGCGTTTCATTTCGCGCGTGATTGCGGCTTCAAAAGCCACAAATGCTCTGATTGTGGGCAGTTTGGACACCGTGAAGGATACTGCAACAGCGCGAAGAAGGCACGGGGGAGTATGCGAAGGCGTAAGAAGCTGAATGTGGCAAGCAGGGTGGTGAAGGTGAACGAGTGTTCTGTACAGAAGCGAGATTCGTTCCCGTTTTACTTGGTGGGGTTCAAGTGCGTCTGCAGCTTGATACTGCCTCCGATATCACCATCATCAGCAAGCAGCTTTGGCGGAAGATTGGTAGTCCTGTCCTGGATCCAGCGACGGTAGAGGCGAAGTCTGCTTCTGGCAGTGCATTACCATTTGAAGGTGAATTCAGTTGTGATGTTACGATTGGTGGGATAACCCACCGACAGCTCATCCGTGTTTCTGAGAAGCAGCTACGACTCCTTGGGTCTGATGTGGTAGACAGTTTCGGACTATGGTCAGTTCCGATGGACGCTTTCTGCAACCATGTTTCGAGTTCGTCTAATTTTGGTTCTTCGTTCGAGTCTGAGTTTCCGAGCGTTTTCAGCGACAAGCTGGGTTTATGTACGAAGACTAAAGTGAAATTGGAACTGAAAGAAAATTGCAAGCCTGTTTTCCGTCCAAAACGTCCGGTCGCATATACCATGTACGATGCTGTAGATTGTGAACTAGATCGGTTGGAGCAGTTGAAGGTTATAACACCGGTAGATTATTCGGAATGGGCTGCTCCAATCGTCGTCGTCCGTAAAGCGAATGGTACAGTTCGCATTTGTGGTGACTACTCTACGGGACTCAATGCCGCTCTCCAGTCTCACCAGTATCCTCTCCCTTTACCTGAAGACATTTTTTCGAAACTGGCTAACTGTAGAGTCTTCAGTCAAATAGATCTTTCCGATGCATTTTTACAAGTGGAAGTCGACGAAGAATTTCGAAATTTTCTTACCATCAACACACATCGCGGGTTATACCACTACAATCGTCTGCCGCCAGGTGTGAAAGTTGCCCCAGGTGCATTCCAGCAAATTATAGATGCCATGCTAGCTGGACTTGGGGGTTGTTCTGGCTACCTCGATGACGTAGTAGTAGGTGGTCAAAACGAGCAGGAACATAACCGCAATTTGAAAGCTGTTTTGCAGCGAATTCACGAGTTTGGGTTCACTATCAAGGCCGAGAAGTGTTCGTTTGGCCGGAATCAAATCCGGTATCTCGGTCATATCATCGATTCCAGTGGGTTACAACCAGATCCTGCCAAAATCGAAGCTATTGTCAAGCTGAAACCACCCACAGACGTTTCTGGTGTGCGCTCTTTTCTGGGGGCAATAAATTATTATGGGAAGTTTGTCCCGAACATGCGGAAGTTGCGATATCCCCTAGATAATCTGCTTAAGACAGAAACAAAATTTCTCTGGACACCAGAATGTCAAGCTGCATTTGATCAATTCAAAGCTTTCCTTTCATCAAACGTTTTACTCACACACTATGATCCGAGGAAAGAGATAATCGTTTCTGCTGATGCTTCATCCGTTGGTCTAGGAGCCACCATCAGTCACAGGTTCCCCGACGGCTCTATCAAAGCTATTCAACACGCTTCTAGGGCGCTGACTAAAGCAGAGCGCAACTACAGCCAACCAGATCGAGAGGGTCTGGCAATCATCTTCGCAGTAACGAAATTTCATAAGATGATCTTCGGGAGACATTTTCGTCTGCAGACTGACCATGCCCCGTTGCTAAGAATTTTTGGTTCGAAAAAAGGGATTCCGGTTTATACGGCCAACCGGTTACAACGTTTCGCGCTCACATTACTTCTCTACGATTTTGAGATCGAATACGTTCCAACAGCCAAGTTCGGGAATGCAGATGTTCTCTCTCGATTGATAGACCAACACCACAAATCTGAAGAGGACTACGTCATTGCCAGTGTCATAATTGAGGAAGATGTGAAGTCAGTAGCATTGGATTCAATCAGTGCGTTGCCTCTCAGTTTTAACGTTGTAGCTCAGAGCACTCAAGCAGACGCAACGCTTCGCAAAGTTTGCCGATATTTGACGAACGGTTGGCCAAATGCGAAGCTCGACGATCCCGAACTCAAGCGTTTTCAGGACAGGCAGGATTCGCTCACAGTAGTGGATGGCTGCATTCTTTGCTGGATGAAGGCCATTGCGCGTAGCTACGTCTATTGGCCCACCTTGGATAGTGACATAGTTGGATACGTGAAAGCATGTCAACACTGCGCATCCGTAGCCAAATCAGCTCCACATAGTACTCCGGTTCCGTGGCCGAAAACATCAAAACCCTGGCAGCGGATTCACGTAGACTACGCAGGACCAATCGAAGGAGATTACTACCTCCTTGCCATAGACGCATTTTCTAAGTGGCCAGAAATTATAAAAACTGGTCGCATTACTTCTGCTGCAACGATTGGCATTCTCCGGGGCCTTTTTGCTCGCCTTGGAATGCCAGAAACACTGGTTACCGACAACGGAACACAGTTCACAAGTGCCGATTTCTCCAATTTTTGCACAACGAATGGCATCGAACACCTCACGACAGCTCCGTTCCATCCTCAATCAAATGGGCAAGCGGAGAGATTTGTTGACACATTCAAACGAGCCACAAAGAAGATTCGAGAGGGGAGAGGCACAATCGCAGAAGCTTTAGACGTTTTTCTGCTCACCTATCGCAGCACGCCGAATTGTTATTTACCGGAGGACAAATCACCGTCTGAGATAATGTTCGGTCGTAAGATCCGGACGTGTTTGGATCTACTTCGTCCTCCAGTTGTTCAAGTTCCAGATCAGCTAGTGAGTAATCAGAAAGGCTTCAAGAAGAACGATACGGTGTAAAGTTTTTTCGAAGAACCGCTGGAAATGGGTTCCAGGCATCATCATCGAACGAATTGGACAGGTGATGTACAACGTTTGGGTAGAACATAGAAATATGCTGCGCTCCCACCTCAATCAACTGCGTAGCCGAACCGTAGACCCACTGTCAACGAAGCAGTCAGATTCCCTTCCAGAGCAGTCTCTACCACTGAACGTGTTGCTGGAAGCATGGAATATGAAAGAACTAGCAAAACCGACACCTGAATCGACTGTATTGCAGCATGTTTCAACACAGCATTCAAGTTCTGCAACGGGACTCTTGAGTTCCGATCGAACGTTGCAAAATATACCGGCGGGGCGTGTTTCTTCAACTCCGCGGCATGATATGTCGCCTCCATTGGAGTCAAGTCCTGCACCTTTGTCCTCACCGTCGACATCATCAACGGAATCCAACGATTATGAATCGGCGATTGAGGCTCAACCGATGGTACCTCTACCTCGGCGGTCTTCAAGGATCCGAAGACCCCCGCAGTGGTTTGACCCGTACCATCTCTATTGAAGAGGGAGATGCTGTAGACAACAGATCGACTGGCAACAATGCTGATAACCTGTGGCTCGACCTGACAGTTCTAGCTGTGAGCGCTCCGATGTCAACAAGAGGAATAAAAGACAGAAGGGATAAATATTTTTGTTATGATGTTTTATGTAACACTATTGTTCTTTTTAATCTGTTATTAAATGTAGTTATAATCGTTAGTTTGTGTTTCAATTCAATGTCAAGAAACACACGGCGTAACACCGGGTGTTCGGGTTCGATTCCCGTTCTGGTTGGGGGATTTTTCGTCAAAGAAAATTCTTCCGGCTTGCACTGTGGTCACGCGTATTCTAGAGCTTGCCACTCCAGAGTACATTCAAGGCGTGTTATTCGGCATAGAAATCTCAACCAAGTATTAATGAACGACGCTAGTTAATGAATACGTTGAGACGGCAAAAGTTCCACAGGGAACGTTAACGCCATTCAAGAAGAAGAAGATAAATTTCTCAAGAAAGACAAAGAGACAGTAAGACAAAGTGTTCTGGTGTCTGAATTAATCTGAGTGAATTCAGGTGTTTCAGTTTGTTTTTTTCACCTCAATAATCAATAGCAAAACGTAGTTCAAAAACAGTAAAATAGAATTTCGGTCATAGTTGAATCTCTCTAGGTTATGTTTAACGACGGATCCCTGTGAGAGCGGGTGAACTCAGCATTTTCAATGTTCCGAGCTTCAATATTTCCTGAACTGATTTAATGCCTTCTTTTCGCTTTGAGCTGTGCATTTTCAATTCATTTGAAAAATAAACTTTCAAAGGACATGAATTTTCACGACAGTATGAGTGCACTTTCCGAATTTACATTCTCTGAGCTTTAGTCAGAAAAAGATAAACGATGTCATTTATTTATTATAACACTATATGAATGAAATAGGTAAGTGGGGAAATATTATGAACCTCAAGCCATTATTGCAACGTTATTTTGAAAAATTTGTGAATTTTGTATGAAACACAAAAAAAATGTGATATGTATCTACAGATTCTTGGTTTTAAAAAGTCTAAATAATCTGTAGAAATACATTCTCTGAGCTTTAGTCAGAAAAAGATAAACGATGTCATTTATTTATTATAACACTATATGAATAAAATAGGGGAGAGGGGAAATATATTATTAACCTCAAGCCATTATTGCATCGTTATTTTGAAAAAAATGTGAATTTTGTATGAAACACAAAAAAAATGTGATATGTATCTACAGATTCTTGGTTTAAAAAAGTCTAAATAATCTGTAGAAATACAGATTATTATGTAGATATGGCAAACCTGTTCGAGATGCATCTATTGGTGCTTGCCATCTTTACTGGCTGCTGTTAAATCCATTAAAACACGTGCATCTTGACTCAGGAAACACATCTTATTTGGTCCCAGAATCGAAGCTAGCTGCTCAAGCACATAGGGGCCCGTGAATTTATTCAGGAATAAAAATGAAATTTAGTTACGTAATGATCACGGTTAACCCCCCTCCTTCCTATGTGACATTAAGTAACGCAACGTTGACTCTACCTCCCGGCCACCCCCGTACTCGCGTTACGTAATTTGTGCACGACGCCTGAATATTTTAAAGAGCTGTTAATTTTATTGGTTTAATTTTTAGTGGTGCGGAACAGCCGCAATGTCAGCGAGATGGCTGCAATCAGGCTGCGCTGCTAGCAACCACCCACTGCTTCCAGCATATCACCGATAACAACGAGCAGCGTCTGTTTCAACAGTGTACAGCCAAGTTCTCGGATAACAGTCAGTGTCGGGTGCCTGTGTTCGACATTAGCCACGAATTGATCCTTTGTCGGGAGCACGCCTGGAAGCATGACAATCACGACAAAATGTCTGCGGAAGTGAAGCTACTGAAGAAACCTGCCGTTAGTGCAACTGCGAAGAAGAAAACCGTGAAGGTTGCAGCAGCCACTGTAGCACCGGTGCGGGCGTCTACCTTGCCACCCGCAGGCGGGATCAAGAAAAAAGCCAAGAAACGAAAGCTAACCCCCTTCCAGCAGCAGATGGCACTGCACCAGCAGCAATACAAACAACAGTATTCCAGCTTTAATAACACAAAGTCAACAACGATACCCCCACCACCGTACGGGACAACGGCTTCCTCTATCGATCCGAAGGTACTCCAGCAAACGTTGCGTCAGACGACAAACATTTCACAATCACTCCCACAACATCAGCAGCAACAACAGCAGCCCCAAGTGAAATATACGCAAAATATGAACGTATCTGGAGGAGGAAGTCTGATGCAAATCGTTCCGTCGCCGCTCTCAACGACGATTGCTGCCCGTAACGTTCAAATTCCGTTGAATCAACAACAACAACAACAACATCAGCTGCAATCGCTACCGGCTTCTGCCTATCAACAATCAGCGCACATTACGCAGACACATCAATTCCAACAGCAACAACAACAGCACCCGCTCATCATCGGGCGTAATGAGGATCTGATGTTGAACTACGTGCCCGCTCCCCAGGATCAGCAACATTTCAACCAGCAGCAGGTGCAGCATATGCTGGGCGGTACCACCACACAGGATCTGCTCAATATCTGTGAAAACAGCTCTGCATATGCTAGCTCCGAGGACACGGGTGTCGGTGGGCTCTCCGAATCGGAGCTGATGGCCGCTCAAGATGTTATCGGTAAGTGGGAGGAGAAAGCGTGTACACGAACCTCTTCTGCAGTTTGTCCTTAATTTCATTTTTTTTGTTGACTGCGAGATGTGATTAACATTCTGTGTTTGCATTCATTCTGCAGAGGAAATTCCATTTGAAATTGGCAATCTGAACAATGTACTGAGTCAGCTGCCACCGGATGCATTTAACGAGTTACTGTTTAGTGGTAAGTATACTGGATCGTTAGTTTTTGTGTGTCAAACGTTAAACTACTCATGAAATGAGAAGAGAAGTCCTAATCTACAATCACTGCTCACTTTATAGCAGCACCTGCTAGTGATAGGGTCTGTAATGTTCTATCAATCAGGTTCCGTGAAGTTTTGCGTCAGGCAAGACACTTAGGCTTGATCAGATACAAGAATAGAGGTCTTAGCCCCGTTGGTTGTGTGTCTGCCTACTAAGCGAACGATCACTTGCGAACTTAGAAGGCCATCTTTGAGTGTTATATTATAGAAAAACTACGTACCGTCATCCGGTTGTTTTGTTGTTTGCAACCTAGATAGTCCGAATGGAAAGAGGCCAGTGTAGCTCTTTTGCTTGATCGATGACCCACCTATTAAAAAAAACTTTTCGAGTTACGCAAGCCGTTTTAGTCTCAAAGCCTTGATACGCTTGCCTCCAGATTTGATTTTCCACATAAGGTTTTCATTTTTGATATGATGGAAAAAATCGCTATGGAGAGAGCAACCAGGAATACTTTGGGTAATCTCTGTTCATTTAATATAGCAATAGTTTCGTACTCAACCTTCACCACGAAATGATTGTAGTTTGTAATCTATTTCACCATGTTTTTGGAAATTACCAAAACAAAAAACAATTACTACTTTCTATTTTCCTCCACCATCAGAGCAAGATCAGCACGGACCTACATTCGAATCGACCCAGGAGGAAGAGGAGGACCTGGAACGGGCGCTGGAGGTAGTGGGCGAGCACGTGAAGTCGCTCGAGGACATGACCGTGGAGTCGGCTAACTTTCTGGGCGACTTCCTGGACAACGTGGACGACGAAATGTTGGACGGATCGGACATTTGCTCGGATCAGATGTTGCAGTCGCCGAACACGGGCGACATTCGTGGCCTGGTACACACGTGAGATGTGGGGTAAGCGCTCTTCTCGGGATGTATGCTGTTCGAAGAGAGCTTCGCAGCACATTTCAACAGTTGCGTTTGTGGGAAAATTTCAATAATCGTGAATATTTCGGATGCACGGAACTAGCTCTTTCGTTTTGGAATATTTGTGGAATACGCGAAGTAGAGACTAATAAAAAAAACGGTCGAATCTGTCGCATAGAATCTAGAGGCATTACGCGGACAACAATGTGACAACAACATTAAACATTAATCCTATTTATTCAACTATGGAGGGAAAAGAAAACTTGGCTTTCAGCAAATGAAGGGAAAAAACACGTGGCGATAATAGGTTTAGTTAACTAATCGTAACGCTTAGGCTTTAATTTGTCTTCTCGACGCGCTCGAGGGTAGGTAATAGTGAAAGGACTTTATTTGATACTAGATACGCTTCTTTACAACAAACAAAATAAATGAATTCTATGAATTTGTTTATTACAACATCTACTATAATTTGCTATAATTTCAACTTAGATCTTAAGTTCTGTGCACCTTCAGCGGAAGCTACAATCTTTTTTGTATGTACAGTTTATACACCAAACAACCTAAAACCGACGACACAACAGCAACAACATCCATTCATCTAAGAGGAAAATTTCCCAAATATTATATTTTCCATACTCGGTGGAAACTCGCAATTTTTGTTCGTTTTTTTATTTAGTTTCAATTCATCCGAACTCATGCTTTTTTTTTGGTTGTATGAATTCTCAAGTTTTTCAGTTGATCAATACGTAATTGGGTGTTTACGCGTGTCAGCCACACTCACACACAATAGAAACAAAGTTAAGTGGACGAAGAGTCAGTTCTATCCATCCATCCATCCATTCTTTGATGCTAGAAACACAGTTTACCGTTTAAGAATTCAGGTGGCGAGCAACGCAAGAGTGAGACAGAGCGAAGTAAAAGGGAATAATTTGGTAGTTAACGCTTGAAAATATATTATCGAGTAAAAGGAGGGAAACGAAAAACAACACATTATATTGTAAGTAGTAGCGCGCCGCGTAGAGGTTTTTCATGTTTCGTGATTATCCGGAGAAGCGTCTGTTCAGTTGGGACGGGTTTAAGTGTAGTTGGTGAGAAATGTTCGTGAACCTTTGAAAATGTGCTTATTTGTTCTAAGTTGTGGTGTTTGATCAGCCCTGTAGTCCTGTGCGTTTCCAAGAGTTATGAGAGTAGATGCACTTCAGGCGGAAATCGCGGGAATCAGTCACTTTTTCGGTCGTTCTGTAACGATGAATGAAGTAAGGCTTCTTCAAGTGGGTCCTGGAAAACTTACACAATATATACATTGAGTGATAGTCAGAGTGTGCGATACAGAGCAGCAACCAGAGAAGGGGAATGATGCATGAATTTGATTTGATAATGGGAAACGGTTTACTAGAAATTATCAGATTCCCAGGTATCTCGCGCATATGGTACGATCGACCATTGATGGCTATGGAGAATCACAGACGAACGTGACCTGCCCGGAAAGCTGATTCGAGTCATCCAGATTACTATAAACATTGTTCGAAACTTAGGCGGTCTGTCTGTCAATTTTCTAAGACTCGCAAGGGACTTTGACATGCGTTGGGCTCCTCTGTCTGCTGGTCAACGTGGCACTAGAAGGTGTTATGTATAGAGAGTGGGATTTAAGCAGATCAAGTCAGTCGAGGACGTGGCAATTGTCGAAAGAACATACGCGTTAAGGTTTGTAACCGCGATAATCTGGACACACTCAAAACATTAACTTTTGAAATATTGCAGCCATGAGTGAAATATTTCACACAAACAGGAGTGGATGTCTGTACTGCATGAGGGTTTGTTTGGTTTTAACATTTCACGAGCAGTTTTCAAGATGGCAACGAATAAAAAATATGGGCTCGAACGGATCTTGTACAGTCGTAATGAAAATCCTGACCTTTTGATATGTACACTTGCAAAAAAGTCTGATTTGCCCAAATCTATTGTTGACAGAAAAGAAACCAAAAAATGCTAAAAATATTGGAAATGTGGATCGTGATATGGACAGAAGGTGAAGAAGATGCAGACAAGAAACCCGAACCTCTCGCTTCGACCTGTGACTCGAAAACAGAGTGTCGATTACGTGGAAAAACCTTGAAAATCAGGGATTATTAAGAAATTCAAAGAATCTCAGGGAATATCAAGGAATTATGTCAACAATCTGGAGAAAAATACAATTCATTTCATTCAAAGGTCATTCGTCCCTTTTTTATTTCTGCAGTAAGTCGTCTTTTACGTAACGCTGAGAATGCGATTTTTGGACTCCCCCCCCCCCTCCTATGTAACAATAAGTAACGCAAGACAAGCCCTCTCCCCCTTAAGTTACGTAACGCTAATATGTACACAAAATCAAAGTCGTTTGAATTTTTTAAAACTTTTTTTAAGTAATGAGAATATCAGCGTAACAAAATCTGATATCTAACCAGGTCGGAATCAAATGTTCATAAGAAAGTTTCTCATATGCAAGTAATGGCTTCGGAAGAACTTTCGACAAGTTCATAAAATTTCAAATAAACAGAGATGGAAAATTAAAGCTCACATCTGTTGGAATTGGTGCTTTCAAAACATCTAGTGTTTAGCTTAGAGAAATATGGGCTGGTATAAATTTGTGTTGATTTACACAAAAGTAACTACTCCTATATTCAATGCTGCAGCTCCTGTTGTTACATTTCACTACTTGCAAAAGGCCTTGGGATGTGCTTACGTGACGAGCAAACCACTCAGCTTAATATCCTACTAATTCCGCTTCATCGATTTGGGAGTTTGAAGACTCAATATATTCTGCTTCGAAGGAATATTCATCGATCGCTAGGTTATTCCACTAATCAGCAAACTATTCCCCGGCATACTCAAAACGTTTTGTTCCCCAGTTCCGAGTCAGTTGTTTTGAGTTTTTCATCCAAGTGAGATCCCTCATGATCATGAGGAAGTATTGAACCCGCTAACTCTCGGAAAAGAGGGGCAATCCAACGTTCAACTCAGTTGAAAGCACTGCGTACTGGAGCATCTGTAGGAACAAATATTGCAAGATGACATTGACCAAAAAGATAAACCGAAAATATCTTTGACCTAGGTCTTTTGCTGTTGGTTCATCCGTCAAGCCTACCGAAACTATTTGTTGCAACACGCAGTGCTAGTCTGCCGTAATTTCGCAAAGTGACGCAAGCGCCAAGGTTGACGTTTTTCGTTTTTTGTTATAGATCGATAAAGAATACAAAATACTTTCAATGAACCGCGAAATTTTGCAGAAATGTGGAAAAATGACCCCGTAAAAGCTTGAAAACGAAGTGGCGCAAGCGCCATTTCCATTGTGAGGCGGCGCAAGCGCCAATTTCCAGTATGATTAGATCAAGCTGATTGTTATGCGATGTTATTTTTTATCTGATTTGATGGCATAGAATAAACGAGCTGGGACAGTAAATTCCACACAGCAACATATTCCATAATGGACGTTTAGCATAATGAGAGTCACAAATCTTCTCTCTTGTAAGAAACCATTTTTAATGTTTTAATGGAAAACAGTTCATCCCCACGCATTTAGAATCTTTATTTTAAAATCTTGTTCAATATTCAAGTTCATAAAATGAAAGTCAGCTTAAAGGAATATTTTATCCTAGATTGAGATGTATTTCTGTTATCATATTGCACATTACAATCTTTATTGTAACTAAATAATTAATCGTCATCAGTGTTATTGTTGATCGTGAGGTCTCCCCAGAAGTGTCGTTTTTTCTCAGGCATCAAGGGACAAAGCTTCTTGACGATATTTTCTTTCCTCGACTGCGCAATTCCTCTTTCGGAAGAATTGAAGCTTAGTGTTGATTGGAGGGTAAATGACGGTTTCTTCACTTCTTTCAGCTGAGTTTTGGTGAACAGTTGCACTCTCTTAAATTCTCCATCAAAACGTATCTTGTAGCAAAACTCAAAGCATCCTCGCGTGAACTGTATATGTTTTACATCAGATAATTTGGGACGCTGCTTCATGTGTTTTAATGCGGATGGCTTTAATTGTATTTTGTTTTGGAAAAAATCGGTGTAGTTCATTATTGTTACGATCGGCTTCTCAACTACATTAGCCTGCTCGACGCACGTAACAAAGTCGGAAAATGTGTAGAGCTCTCCGTTCTGATGTTTCCTCATACTTCGCTCAACGGCGGCATGAAAAAATGTTTCATTCATGGCAACAATTCTCCTGGCAAAAATGACATCCTTAAATCGCTCCATTCTTGGCAACTGAATTACCTATTTTAGATCGAAGGAAAGATATAGGTATTAATTAACTTGACAAATATAAAAAAATTCAAACCTTCTGCATATCCACGGAAACTTTAAGACCTTCAGCAAGTGTTTTATCTTTTTCATATTCATGTCGCGATGTGATAGCTGCATCACGGTGTTTTAACCAAGCAATGCATTCAGCACATTTCTCTTCATTCACTTCTGGTGCAGCTGAGACGAATTCGAAACTACAGTTACTTTCAGCTCGCTCAAGATGATTTTCATTCTCATCACTTTTGTCGTTGGCCATTGAAACTTCGTTGCGAAACTCAATCCCTTCGTGGTTCTGCTTTCGATGACCAGTCGTTTTCAAATGAATTTCTGCTACACGACACTTTTCACAGAGCTCATGACCAAGTTTGGTGAAGTGAATTTTCATATCCGATAGTCACCCCTATTCTGTATTTCAACCGATTCGAAATATTTCGAACGACTTGATAAAATTCCATTCTGTGTTTCGTTTGGGTTGTTTTTGCATTCCGTTCGATCTGTTTCTCTTCGAACATTAAATGGACAAAACGTTCGAAATAGGAAATGCGAAATTGTAACTCGAACGAAATAACGGTTTCGAACGAAATGGAAATCCGTCGGAATACAGAATAGGGCTGAGTATCTTATTGTAATATGAATAACTGCATTCTTTTAGAGACTTATCTTCACGCCGGACTATGAATAGTTCATGCATTTTCTTACATGTTAGATCCGACGGTAAGTAACGGACATTCGGCGCGTGCTCTCTTCTGTGGTGTGAAATGGTTGGATTGTAGGACAGTATATCTTCCTGTACAGCTTGTGCAAGAGGTTTCAATGGAACCTTCCTTAAATTGTGATTATTCACAGGCAGCACCTTGTTGGTTGATTTATGTGTTCTATATATTAAATTGCTAGAATAAATTACACATTATGAAATATTGACAATTTTAGTTGCAAATAATAAACGTATTCTGTAACTTACTTGCTGTTCGATTGATATCCTAATGTGTTTAGAAAGAATTTCAAGCATACCGGATAGACAGAATCCCTTTCATCGGTCAGCCTAAAAGCATACGTATACGTCCGCTTGAATCCAGAACCACGTTCAACACGTCTACATTTTATATCCTGACGAGAGCTGTGTTCCAGTATGAACGATCTTTTCTTATCTAAAGATATGTTCCAATAAATTTCATTGATTTCGAATCTTCTGCCTTTTGAAATGTGTGAAGAGCACTTCAAATCACAGAAACAGTCAACAGCTATTACGGCCCGTGATAGTTTTCTACGCTCTACATACTGCTGATGAGCTTCCTGGCGCTTGCAAAGTGGCTTTCTTCGGATCTCAACAAGTGCTTCATGGACCGCCGCTTCTTCAGATTCACTATCACTAGTGCTATCGTACTCACGAATTAGCTCCATATCGTTTCACTCACTTATATTTAGGTAAAACTTGGAAAACGCGAAAGAAATTTTACTGGTTGTGTGCAAAAATAGTTGGAGACAGATTCTCGCATGCTTTGATGGTTAACGCCAATAGGTAGTGGAAACAGCGATTTTAAATTCGCTGTTTCCACAAAAAACTGGCGCTGGTAATTTTACTCAAATAAAACTGATTTTTTTTCAAAAATCAAGCCAACGGCAATGTTTTTTCATCTAGTGTACACATTTTGTACAGATCAGATTTTTGTAGTGTTCACGTATGCTGATTATACATGCAATTTTAAGAAAAGCCTCGTACTGAAAATTCTTCCCTCGGGCGCTTGCGTCACTTTGCAAAATTACGGCAGTAGTAGCATTCATCCCATCGACGTAAGGAAGAATTAAATGGATGCACTCGAACGAAATTCATCTCAAATTTCTTTTGATTTGAAAGTACAATGTAATTCATGGTTCGTAATACAATAAACTCTTTGTTCTATTCACCTGCATCCAACTTATTTAACTTCTTCGTGTTTTGACATAGGACTACATCTTACAATAAGGGTGCCAAATCTGAAAACAGGTCACGTTTTTATGAAATAGAGTTAACGTTAATAACTATTTTTGCTGCGAACGGATTTTAACAATTTGCATACCAATCGCATACCAATTTGCAATCGAATCGGAAAATTTCTAAGATTTGTTTTATATACTACACATTACAATCCCATAGTCTGTATATGGTTTAAAATGATGAAAATTGGAAGCATTCCCATTTCCCCATACATTTGTTACGTCCATTTGTGTACTTTCCCGAACAGAGCTGTCAATAACGGGCAACTTATGCAGCCGCTAGAACAGAAACAACGAATAGTGATGTCTAAATTTTTCATTTATTCGATTATTGATTAATCGTTGGGGCATTTTTCAATATATGATTCATTCGAATAATTGTTTTGACGTAGGACTACGTCTTTCATTTCTATACTGAGGTGTAAGTTCAAACTTTCGAAAACGAAAGCGTTACGCGGGGAACGAGATTTTGAGCGTTAATAGCTCCTGAACAACTGAACCAAATAGTATGATAAACAATTCATTCGAAAGATAAGATGTCTACGCGTTATATGTTTGTTACATTTTGATCTAAAAATTTGTTTCAATGGCCCTAAAATTACTTTCAAAACAGGCTATTGAAATCAATAAGCGAGTGCCGCTTGTAAATCCACTCAGTTATAATTGCGCAACGATTGAGGTACGATCGCTGGAATGGATGGATGTTTCCCTTACACAGACTTCAAAACCATGGAGCCTGGGGAAAACGGCATTGCAAAATAGCTGTAAGCAGTGAGTCTTTGTACTCGCTTGCGTTTCTGGAAATTGGAATGTTTCCCTAACACAGACTTCGAAACCATGGAGCCTGGGGGAAATCAACATTGCAAAACAGATTCAAGTTGCGGGTAGTTTTGCACTCGCTTGCGTTTCTGGAAATCGGAATATTTCTCTAACACAGACTTCAAAACCATGGAGCCAGGGGAAATTGGCATAGCAAATTAGATGCAAGCAGCGGGTACTTTTGTATTCGTTTGCGTTTCTGCAAGTTGGAATGTTTCCCTAACACAGACTTCAAAACCATGAGGCATGGGAAGATCGGCATTGCAAAATAGATGTGAGCTGCGGGTACTTTTGTACTCGCATGCGTTTCTGCAAATTGGAATGTTTCCCCAACACAGATTTCAAAACCATGGAGCCAAGGGAAATTGGCATAGAAAATTAGATGCAAGCAGCGAGTACTTTTGTACTCGGATTGACTATGGATTTGATATGGTATGATACGGTGTAGTGGATATGATCACAGTGGATATTATATTACATATCGAAGAAATCACATTTATAAAAGCAGCGTTATAAAATTATTTGTTTACGAATGCTCCTATCGATCGTCGTTATTGGGAAGTTGGAATTGTTGGGAAGAGGGTCTTTTTTTCGCTGTGCAATTCCGAGGAGGAATCCATTACTTCTCAAGCGTTAATAATCCTGCTCCGGCTCAACGATGATTCCAATTGCCGGGGCTTGGGGAGTGATTACTATTTGCGCTGGGTATTTCCGAGGAGGAATCGATTCCCCCTTTGAACGTTAATAATTCTTTTCCGGCTAAACGAAGTGGTATAATAATCACTTTATTCGAAACATGAAACGTCTAAGATGTATGTGCTTGTTACTTATTGATTGCTAAGTCAACGTTAGGCCTACGTCCACCTTGCGGTTATATCAAAGATATAACCCACTTCTAGTTTTTCAATATTCAATTAATCGAGCGAATATTTCTTTCTTGTAATAATCACGTACCACGTTGTCATTCTGGTCGCGTGGTCTATCGGGTTGTCGATTTTAGATGGTTGGATAAAAAATGTTCGAAAAATATTTATATAGCCTAATTTTTAACCTAAAAATGCATTAACCTTGAGAAAGATTCCTTCCTTCATTAATCGCGATTACAGTGGCAATTATTCGATGTATCCTTATTTTGATTTTAAATTATTCGATACAAAATTACTCGATTATAATTTCAGATATTCGATTATTTGAATTAAACGAACGATTAACCGACGTCTCTAACAACGAAGGGGGATAGCGAAAAGGGAATATTTGCGAAATAAACTTCACCCTTGCATAGTAACAGCCCGAAACAACAAATGTCGCTTATTCTGCTCGTTTTGTGTTTTATGTTTCCCCTCGAGGTGTGTACGCTAGCGAACATTTCACTTGAAGCGGATCTGGCATCGCAATTAACACAGCCATCGGAGCCATGGCAAAGCAGGCGAAAAAAGAGAAGTGTGCAAATGATTATAGGTCGCTTCTAGCCATCAGTGTTTGGCTTTGTGTTTTGCTTGATTTTGTTGCGCGAAACTTAGAACTTGTTCATTTCTTGTACATGTGAATAGCACACTTCGATACTATTGGTCGCCATTCATATTTGCTGTCGTGCGCATCGGTTTTGTTCTGATGCACCAAGCTCCTAGCTTTGTTGACGGTTTTGTCGAGAAACGATTTTTCATAAACGATCATTCTCCCGATGTTTCATTTTTATCGCTGCAACTGTGTGCATCTGTTAGGCGCGTGTTCGATGCTTGTTGAATGGCGATGCCCGGAAGATGCCTCTCGCTAAATACTCAGTGCAATGCGTGCATTGATATAAAGAAACAAATTGCGACATATGACCAATCAGTGTATTGTTCTCGCAAAGGCAAGAAAAAATCGTTGCTTCTCGAAATGATTCTACAAAACCATGCAAGCTATTAAACCTTTCCAGGGCCCCCGGAACTATTACTAAAGGGTTATTTATGAAATTTCGACGTATTCGATAATAATATTCGAAATGATAAACCAACAAATTTCAAAAAGGAAAGATTGCGTAGTCCTACTTCCTAAGCGGTCGTTCCTTATTCTATAACCTCCTGGTAAATTTTTTTCTCTTCAAACTCCCCGCTTGATTCACTTTAACCTCCCGGGTCGATTGATTTCAATCGCTCGGCTGGATTCACTCCAACCTCCAACCTTTCGGTTGAATTCAATTCAATCTGCCAGTCCAATTCTCTTCATCCTCTCTGTTGGATTTATTTCTGCCCCCCGTTGGATTCACTCCAGTCTCGTCAACCTACAGATTGGATTCGTTTCATCCTCCCGGTTGAAATAATGTCAACCCTTCAACGTTATTCCTCATTGATAATTCAACAATCTATTCAACCTCTCGGTTGATTTCTCTTCAACCTCCCTGTTGAATACCTTTCAATATCATTCTTAATTGAATCGTTTGTTCGAGAAACCCCATAAGTCCGCTAGACCTGGTCCTCCTTTTTGTTGGTATCAGGTCTGGTAATTTCACCCAGAATATATTATGTGAAACCACTTTTTCATCGATATCAAACTTTAAGCTTGAAACACAACGCTTCAAAGTTGGTGGACTGGGGAGGTTTCTCAAACAAACGAGAAATCAGTGGTGTATTTAGTAGTTTTGAAGTGATTTAATTCAATTTTAGTATTTTTAATGTTTATACCACGTAAGAATGGGGCTGTTTATAAGTTTTGCTCTGCATTGACGGAGGGGTGAGAAGAGGGGGGAGGGGGCGTTGGAAAAGTATTGTTTGTTTCTCTTTCAAAATACTTTTTGCGTTACCTAGTACATGAAAAGTACTTAATAAGTACTACGGGACTTTGCCTACCACTTTGCTTAGTGTTCTTTGTGCTTTAGAACCGTTGACTTATGGGGCTTCTCAAACAAAAGAATATATGCAACCCCAATCTAAGGAGGTTCGTAGAACTAACTTTTTCTGAAATTTTGATAGTCGATGTAGGTACCCTCAAGGACTCAAAATCTGCCAAAAAGTAAATTTGGATAAAAATGGCGTTTATGGGGTTTCTCAAACAAACGATTCAATTCAACATTCTTACTCTCTTCAAACTCCCGGTTGAACTCACTGCAATCTTCCGGTTAAAATCACCTCAGCCTCCCGTTCAAATTCCCTTCAACTTCCCGGTTATTCACATCAACCTCTCGGACGCTCACACAACCTCCTGGTCGCTTCTGTCAGTCTCCCGGTTGCCTCCACCAACCCTCTGGCCGCATCCCTCAATCGCCCTGTCGAATTATAACCTCAACCTCCACTAAAAAAACAACCAATGTCCTTTAACGTCGCAACACTATTTAAAATTTTCTGCTTTCCCCCTCAATCCGTGTTTTCATCAAATAAAACCAAAACAAACGTACATTCCCAAAATGTATCCTCGAAGCCCATTATAATGGATTGACCTCCGATCCAATTCGTCCTGTTCTTTTGCCATTCTGTCTCCTGTCCGTTATCCGTGTTTACTGTTCGCTTTTTATTCTTTTCCTTCCATTCTCTCTGACATCGCGGTGAACGCTACGGGACTATCATTGGCTTAGCAATCATTTGTTTGTATTGACCAAATTATTGATTGAATGAAACAATTTTCGAATTCAATTGAATTGACCATATTTGCTTTGTAAGTAAAGAATTTGAACAAACACCATGTAAGATCAGTTCATGCATTGTAATAGATTATGTTCTTCGTTACAAATAAATTTGATCACCGCCCTTTTACGTTTGGTATGATACTTAGGACTACGGAAGAATTGTCAAACGACCAATGCATTTTACATTTTCCTCTGAAATTACTGCATCTCTCATGTGATCGAACTTCTCGCAATTTGTATATATTGGCAAAGCGGATTTCCCAATGCCCCCCGTTTGATTTTGCACTCCGTGTAAGGGAAACACATTCCGGTGGAAACAAAAGTACCCTCACATTTCATTTTAGGCCAATCAAAATGTGGCAGTTAGGGCGTTCAGATACTGCTTGACATTTCACAGTTATTCAATTGTTGATCTAAACAAAAATAACATTCAATTAATCGTTATAGATGCGTTGATAAATTACCTATCAATTGATACAAACATCTTTCCGATCTATTAGGAAGTGTTCGAGTTATAAGCATTCGAAATCTTTCATTTTTTCCTGCATGTTCTGTGGTTTCCAAACATTTCTCACCCCCGCGCACACCAATCACAAAACGCATGCAGAAAGCGCTGCGGCTTAGCGCGCCGCAATAGTATTTATCGTACATGCATAACGATAAGAATTGAAGCACCATAGATTATCGTGTTGTCGTCGTTGATCTGTGAACAAAAAAAAATGAAGTCGCTCAGCCTGGCGAGATATGCCGTTTATCGAAATCTTTATGTACCTTCGTATAATGTAAATTTCTGAAAGCCTCCGAGTTTGGCGAGAACGGTCAAAATAATGTTACTAATATTGAAACGAAAACAAACAGAAAAAAAACAATAGTTAAACTGTCGTGAGAAAAAAAAATCATCAGCTCTAGCATAATTCATCCGAATATGCTTAACGAAAATGCATAATTGGACTAAAATATTTCGAAATCTGTGTGCGTGTGTGTGTGTGTGTGTGACAATACATCAACAGTATTTTCGTTTAGTGGAATAAACTTTCAAAAACACTCAACACACAGAGAATGCGGATCGACAGACAGTGCGTTATTAAGTAACATGTAGAAAAGAAAAACCACATAAGGAGAGAGGAAGCTTTATTAGTAATCGTATATCACAACTGCAGGTAAGATAATCTAAAAAAATAATTTGAAACAAAAAACGGATATATTATTAAGGCAGAAATCACAATATCGCAATACTCACATAGGAATTCACGAACAAACAAACATTCACACACATCAGCTCATCTGATCCAAACAATACACACGGGAGTTTGTCGCGGACATTGCAAATAGCGTGAAAAAAACAAACCAATAGTGAAACAGATTTACAACCTTGTGAAAGTTAATTTTTTATAATAAAAACAAAAAATCACTCAACTGTGTTGTTTTTGTTAGTTTACGTTTGATTATATATGGATGCGTTACTGAATAACTCTATAACTATCACTGTGTCCTATGTGATAAACACCTTCAAGAAGCACTAACAGCCCAAAGAATAACGGATTAAAATGGTTTGAAGGCTTTTTGTCTCATTCAATCATCAACTGAAAAATACCCACAGAACATTTGATTATTGAATTTGACGTATTTCTTTTGAGTGTGCATTCGGAAAATCTAAACATCCCTCATTTTGTTGGTGTAGAATGATCCCTTTATTTTAATTTTTACACTTGTTCTTCAGTTCTTAAAATGGCATCCAAGCAAAAGAAATAACGCTTGAAATGTTTTCTCACGCAACACGAAAATCCAGACCAAATTCAACCCGTTTAGTTTTGGCCGGATTTTGGTTTGGGTGGTTTAGTTTTGGCTGTCATTATAGAGAGAAGGCCGTGGGATGATATGGACGTTATGGTGGTGCCCAAGAGCCCTCCCAACCACCCAAATAAGGCCTCTTATTTCTTTTTGCCACCGGATTTTACGGAGAAAGAATAAAGCTGTCGTTAAATTCAAATTGTTGCCACGATCGCAGTAAACCTGCCGATGTAGTCATAACGACGGTTACTGTGAAAAATAACAGTTTGAACAAAACGTTTAGCAGCATACACGCGATTGAAGATCACGGAAAAATTATTACATTAAATGTGTGAAAAACAAAAACGAATTTAATTGAATTTAAAAGGTATGGATTTAGAGTTAGTTCAAAACCTTGCGATATCTAATTTCAGTGGAAATATATCATTATAGATTATCAGACAATTATGTGATAGAGACAGAAGTTAGGAACGATTCGAAGGCTTTGAAGGAATTAAACATCCAGGTTTTTAAATAGCGCACTTTTATGTAATATGCAGATATTTCCATATGATTCCAAACTATAAGCAAATTTAAATTTCAGCTTGAAGCTATACAACAATTATACTACGAATTAACAAATAAACTGTATTGCTATCAGGAATGGTGTGAACCCGATTGTTTTTAATAACAAATCTTCAAGATAAAAACAAAACTTCAATGGCCTCGAATAAATCTCTATCCGACGCATCCCGTGAAAACGATGAACACACAGAAGTCAGTATTTGTGTTGTTTGTAAAACAGCGGATGGAACGAATTATGTTGCATGCGACAAATGTGATCGATGGTGGTGTTTCCGATGTGCCAGAGTCGATGCAACTGTAGCGAATAAAGATTGGATTTGTCCTCATTGTTCACCACCGCTGATGCCAGTTTCGATGCGAACGACTACGTCAAGTCGGAGGGCAGATTTGCAACGCAAACGCCTGGCCGAACAGCAGGAATTGGAGCAGAAGCAGATTGAGTTGGAACAGAGACAATTAGCGCTGCAGAAAAAGCATACCCAGGAGAAATACGAGCTGGAGGAGTCGTGTGCTGATGAAGCTGCTAGCCACAGTACGAAGAGAAGTATCGTAGAAATTGAATCTCGAGATCGCATAAGGCAGGTCCAAGACTGGGTTGACAAGCACACCAAAGCGAAACAGAAATCCACCGAGCAACCTTCGTGTGCTCCGAAATTTCATTCAACCCCGAATAACGGCAGGGGAACAACGATAAAGAAAACCGGTGTTTACGATACACGGCTACTTGATGAAAATATTAACGTAAATTCAGTCCCAAGTGATGCATTCCTCTTGTTGGAAGATGAATTGCGAAAATGTCGGTTACAGATGCAGAGAACGATGGATTTGTTTCGTGCAAGAGAAGATCAGCCAGTGCATATTGATTCTAGCATACCACATACTCTACCTCCACGCCAGCCAGAGTCCCACCCGATTTCTGAAGAGCAGACGCGTAATTCGTTCACGCGCGCGAACTACAGCGGAGTTGCAGGAATATCGCCTGTCTCACCAACTCATCCTGAAGAGCATAATCGTAGAAGACCTTCAGCAGAGCAGCTGGCAGCTAGGCATGTAATGCCCCGCGATTTACCGGACTTCTCGGGTGATCCTGAAGAGTGGCCAATTTTTTACAGCAGTTTTTGTAATTCTTCTGCGGCTTGTGGATTCAGCAACGTGGAGAATTTGGCGCGTTTGCAAAGATGCTTGAGAGGCAATGCTCTTAAGTCAGTACGATTCTATTTACTCTCTCCCGATTCGGTTCCAGTGGTAATTGAAACGTTAAGAACTTTGTTCGGTCGCCCGGAGGTTATCATCAATAAGTTGATTCGAAATGTCCACGAAACTCCAGCTCCAAAACCCGAAAAGCTGGAAACATTGATTGAATTTGGTATGACGGTCAGAAATCTAACGCACCTTGTCGCAGCAGGACAACAAGCACATCTGTCGAACCCTGCGCTCCTCCAAGAGCTAGTTGAGAAGTTGCCTGCCAACATTGAACTTCAATGGGCTCAACATATCATGTACCAGCAAGAAGCGAATTTGCAAATGTTCAGCAATTTTATGGCAATGGTGGTCGAATCGGTCAGCAAGGTGGTCATCTATACGAGTGCCCAACATTCCAAAAACGACAAAGAAAAAAATAAAGGATTCGTTCATACTCACTCCGAGAATCAAGTCGCAGTAGGACCAAAGAAAGAGAAGGAAGGCAATGAAAAACTCTGCTCATACTGCAGAAAAGGTGGTCATCGTTTGAAGAGCTGCATGAAATTCCAACAGTTATCAGTAGACGATCGATGGAAAAGTGTTCAATCGCTGAAGGTATGCCGAAGCTGTCTTAACCCACACGGTCGTCGAACGTGTAGAAATTCCAGTCAATGTGGAATCGATGGATGTCAATATCGCCATCACCAGTTGCTGCATGGGAGATCTGATCTGATAGTTCGGAATACTGCAATCGCATCCGCTGAGAGTCACGTCCATCATTGCGGACAGTCCATACTTTTTCGAATAATTCCCGTTATACTACACGGGAAGTCAAAATCTATCACCGTGTTCGCCCTTTTGGATGAAGGGTCCTCTGCAACCCTCATAGAAAGCAGCTTGGCCGAAGATCTCGGGGTTACAGGACCAACCGTCCCCCTGTGTCTCAAGTGGACCAGTAACATGACGAGAACCGAAGAGGAATCGCAGGTCATATCGCTCGAAGTCTCTGAAACTAATCGGAGAAAACGGTTCAAATTGGTGAATGTGCGTACAGTAGGAGCTTTGAACCTTCCATCACAAACTCTACGTTTTGCGGATCTTCAACTGAATCATCCTCATCTCAAAGGATTGCCGGTGAAAAGTTACGAAGATGTCACACCGAAACTTCTGGTGGGTCTAAGGAACCTATAGTTGGCCGTGCCTCAAAAAATCAAAGAAGGAAACAGCGGAATCGTAGTTGCTAAAACTCGCTTAGGATGGTGCGTATACGGAACCATGGATCAAGGTCAATTATCCGACGAGTATACCTATCATGTATGCGAATGCCAGGCAGAAGAAAAATTAGATCGTATGATGAAGAATTACTTTGAGGCCGAAGATTGTGGGGTGAAACATCCGGACGATCTGGAATCCGAAGAAGAAAAAAGAGCACGCAGAATTATGGAGAAAACCACTTCAAGAGTAGGTGACTGTTTCGAGACAGGACTTATTTGGAGAACCGACAACGTAGAATTTCCCGACAGCTATTCCATGGCCCTCAGACGATTGCAGTGTTTGGAAAAGCGAATGGAGCGAGATCCACTTTTAAAAGAGAACATCCATCGTCAAGTGATGGAGTACCAGGAGAAAGGATATGCGCATCGAGCAAAAGAAAACGAGCTAACTGAGGCTGATCCTAGACGAATTTGGTACCTTCCGCTAGGTGCCGTCTGCAACCCAAATAAACCGGGAAAAGTTAGATTGATTTGGGATGCGGCTGCGAAAGTCGACGGAATATCGTTGAATTCCCTCCTTCTTCCGGGACCGGATCATCTTGTTCCGCTTACATCCGTCCTATTCCATTATCGTCAATTTCCAGTAGCAATCAGTGGAGACATCAAAGAGATGTTCCACCAGGTAAAAGTAACTCAACGCGATCAGCCATCGCAAAGCTTCCTGTTTCGCAGCAATCCAAAGGACACTCCCAGCGTTTTTATGATGAACGTATTGACCTTCGGAGCCACCAGTTCGCCTTCATCTGCACAGTTCGTCAAGAACAGAAACGCGCAAGAATTTTCCGAGCAATTTCCAAGGGCATCTGAAGCAATTTGTAAATACCATTATGTCGACGATTATCTCGACAGCTTCGAAACAGTCAATGATGCGATGTTGGTAGCACGTCAGGTAAAATGGATTCACTCAAAATGTGGCTCCGAGATGCGTAATTGGTCGTCGAATCAGCAAGCTGTGCTAGAGTACCTGGGAGAACCAAAAAAGGAAACAATTAAAGATTTGTTGTTGAAAGAATCCGAGCGCGTTCTAGGAATGATGTGGTACACCGAAGCTGATGTTCTGTTCTTTTCAACATCATTCAGAGAGGAAATCGAACTAGTAATCAGGTCGGGCAAGAGTCCTACTAAACGGCAAGTTTTGAAGTGTGTCATGAGTCTTTTTGACCCACTAGGACTGCTGGCATGTATACTAGTGCATGGGAAAATCATGATGCAAGATATTTGGAGGAGTGGGATCCAGTGGGACGAGTGCATCAACAACGAAATCTACGAAACTTGGAAGAGGTGGATAAAGTTACTGGAACATGTTAATCGAGTTCGTCTCCCAAGGTGTTACTTTGAAAATGCGAATGCTAATTTGTACAATTCTTTGGAAGCACACGTATTCGTCGATGCAAGCGAGGCGGCATTTTCCGCAGTAGTATATTTCCGAAGGTTGCCCCATTGAAATACGTCTCCATTCCACAATTGGAACTAATGGCAGCGGTCTTAGGAGTACGTCTACTCTCATTCGTACGTGAAAGCCACACAATTCAACTGCGTCGTTGCATCTACTGGACAGACTCTGAAGTCACCTTAGCATGGATCCGAGCTGAACATCGCAGATACCGACCATTCATAGCTTGTCGTGTAGGAGAAATTCTATCAGCAACGAATGTTAAGGACTGGCGGTACGTTCCGAGTAAGATGAATGTTGCAGATGATGCCACAAAGTGGGGAGAAGGACCTTGCCTCGAAGAATCAGGCCGTTGGTTTAGTGGTCCTCCTTTTCTATGGAAGCCCGAAGAAAAATGGCCGAAACAGAAAAAGTGCATCGAAAGCACCGACGAGGAACTTCGAGCATGTTACATGCATCATGAGGTTCAAAATCTGCAAAATCCAATTACCCTCGCACGCTTTTCAAAGTGGACCCGACTTCTGAGGACAACTGCTTACGTAATCCGTTTTGTAGACCGCTTGAAGCGACAGGAATCCGGAAGAAAGAATGGTACAAACTTGACGCAAGAAGAGCTACACGCAGCGGAAGTGCTACTTTGGAAACTCGCTCAATCGGAAGCATATCGTGATGAAGTGGTAATTTTCGCAAAGAACAAGACGTTGCCAGAGGTCGAACGTTTGGAGCTGGATAAATCAAGTTCACTGTGGAGATTAACACCAATGATGGATGAGCAAGGAGTTTTACGAGTTGATGGTCGAATAACCAAAGCAAAAAATGTATATGAAGATGTAAAGTTTCCCGTTATATTACCAAGAAACCACCGAATCACTGCTCTCATCACAGAAAGTTACCATCAGAAGTTTCTACACGACAATTCCGAAACAATCATTAACGAAATGCGTCAACGGTTCTACATAGCCCAGCTGCGAACTGTTGCTCGAAAAGTAACCGAACGATGTCAATGGTGCAAGGTATTCAAAGCAAAACCAGCAGTGCCTAGAATGGGTCCCCTCCCAGTTGCACGTCTGTCGCCGAATATTCGCCCGTTCACTTATATAGGTGTCGATTATTTTGGTCCTATCCAGATAAAGGTGGGTAGATCGTCAGTGAAACGTTGGATCTGTTTGATTACGTGTCTCACGGTACGAGCAGTGCACCTAGAAGTCGCCTATGATCTGTCGACTAAGTCTTGTATCGCCTGTTTACGTCGCTTCGTATGCCGAAGAGGGGCACCACTCGAAATTTACTCCGACAATGGTCGGAATTTCTCCGGAGCAGATCGGGTATTGCGAGATCAAATCCAGCAAATTGAACAGCACTTAGCATCAACTTTCACCAATACGGAAACGAAGTGGTTGTTCATACCGCCTTCCGCGCCACATATGGGAGGATCGTGGGAGCGTATGGTACGCTCAATAAAGAAAACCATGGCAAGCCTACCACAGAATCCAAAGCTTGATGACGATGGATTGCAAACGCTAATAGTTGAAGCTGAAGCGATTGTCAACACTCGACCACTTACATATCTACCGCTAGATTCTGCAGAGCAAGAAGCGCTCACTCCGAACCACTTCATCCTAGGAAGCTCAACCGGGGTCAAACAACCCGTGGTGAAGATTACGACAGAAACGATACGGACTTCTTGGGATTTGATCATACAACGTATCGATTATTTTTGGAAGCGATGGGTTTTGGAATACCTACCTACTCTAACGAGACGTACCAAGTGGTTTAATGAGACGAAACCGATTCAATGTGGAGATCTAGTAATAGTCATTGATGAAACCAGAAGGAATAGATGGATACGAGGACGCGTCCTGCAGGTGATAACTGGTAGTGATAAAAGAGTTAGGCAAGCACTGGTTCAAACACAAGGTGGATTATTTCGACGGCCAGTTTCCAAACTGGCTGTATTGGACGTTGCTAAATGTAGTGAGCCTGAGGGTTCCATTCAGCCTCACGAGGAGGGGAATGTTGCCACGATCGCAGTAAACCTGCCGATGTAGTCATAACGACGGTTACTGTGAAAAATAACAGTTTGAACAAAACGTTTAGCAGCATACACGCGATTGAAGATCACGGAAAAATTATTACATTAAATGTGTGAAAAACAAAAACGAATTTAATTGAATTTAAAAGGTATGGATTTAGAGTTAGTTCAAAACCTTGCGATATCTAATTTCAGTGGAAATATATCATTATAGATTATCAGACAATTATGTGATAGAGACAGAAGTTAGGAACGATTCGAAGGCTTTGAAGGAATTAAACATCCAGGTTTTTAAATAGCGCACTTTTATGTAATATGCAGATATTTCCATATGATTCCAAACTATAAGCAAATTTAAATTTCAGCTTGAAGCTATACAACAATTATACTACGAATTAACAAATAAACTGTATTGCTATCAGGAATGGTGTGAACCCGATTGTTTTTAATAACACAAATGTTTGACTTTCGTATACTCGCTAAATACAACGGTCACACACAAGGCTTGACAATTTCGAAACTGAAATATGAAAATTACTTTTATTTCTTCCTTTCTATTCATTCAATTACGCGTGTGTGTATGTGTATGCATATAGACACATCGATTCTTCAAATTCGCTTTCGTTCTGCTGTCGTTTGCTTTGAATGTTAAGGAAGACGCTTTCACTTGACAATTGAAACTTACATATTCATTATCATTTGAATGGGCTATATGTCACAGTTTCACATGTTAAAGGACGATCACTGCTTTCAATTGAAAGATTTATTTCTTCAAACTGGATTGTCCCGGACCGTCTTTCAAAGAAAAAATGGAATTAAAAGAGGCACACGAGGGCATATTAGTCTTACAATCGGCGTCGACAGTCGATTACGACTACCGGCATACTGCACATTCTTTCACATCGTCATTTTCATAAGTTTCATTGAATACGGTTCGACCTCCAATGAAATTTTCATTTGAAATAAGACTGTCATTCGATATAAGAACCTTTCATATTGATTTGACGATTTGATGATTTCGCTTTCGTATGAAGAATGAAAGAAATGAACGTGTAATGAAACGAGACTATACGAAGGTGAATTGATATTATCCAATGAGGTACATATGAGGTAGAGCAGTAGGTAAAGTATGCTTGAATTGGTAAACAAAATATAGTGTCGTCATTATTTACATTCAATATGAAATGTATATGGGAGAAGCAAAACAATGTTCAAATAACTCACAGTTTCATGGCAAATTATGGCAGTTATGAGCAAATGAAATACTGATGAAATCTTGTAATCGATTGTTTTGACGTAGGACTACGTCTTTCATTTCTATACCGGGGTGTAAAATCAAAGTTTCGAAAACGAAAGCGTTACGCCGGAGACCGAGATTTTGAGCGTCAATAGCTCCTAAACAACTGAACGAAATGGTATGATAAACACTTCATTCGAAAGATAAAATGTCTACGCGTTATATACTTGTTACTTTTTGATCCAAAAACTTGTTTCAATAGTCTTAAAATTGCTTTCAAAACAGGCTATTGAAATCACCAATCGGTATATAAGCGAGCGCCGCTCGGAAATCCACTCAGTTGTAATTGAATAGCGATTGAGATACTGAATATTTCCCTAACACAGACTTCAAAACCATGGAGTCTGGGGAAACTGGCATTGCAAAATAGATGCAAGCAGCGAGTACTTTCGTACTCGTTTGCACTTTTGCAAATCGGAACGTTTCTCTAACAGAGACTTCGAAACCATGGAGCCTGGGGAAATCGACATTGCAAAATAGAAGCAAGCTGCTGGTACTTTTGTACTCGTTTGCATTTGCGGAATGTTTGCCTAACACAGACTTTAAAACCATGGAGCCTAGGGAAATCGGCATGGCAAAATAGATACAAGCATCGGTTACTTTTGTACTCGTTTGCGTTTTTGCAAATCGGAATGTTTCCCTAACACAGACTTCAAAACCATGGAGCCGGGAGAAATTGTCATTGCAAATGAGATGCAAGCTGCGAGTACTTTTGTACTCGCTTACGTTTTTACAAACCGGAATGTGTTTTCCCAACACAGATTCCGAAACCAATAAATTGGGAAAATCGGCATTCCAGATCTCGACAGTACTTTTTATACCCCCCATGCATTTTTACACTCCGGAATGCGTTTAGCTAACACGGTCTACAAAAGCGGGTACAAATGCAACGCTTTGGCTCGGTTGTTCAAGACTACATTCCCCTTCAGCTCACTGAACTTCTACGCATACAGTTTGATGATTAGGCAAAATGTTGATAACTATTTGCTGCGATAACCACTACCATAATGTATGAATTGACCTAAATTGGGATTTGTTGGCAATTGAATTTGTAAATTGTTTCATTCATTCACTAGTTTAATCCATAATTTAATCAACAGCTCTGCGCAGCGGCGATATCGTACCAAATGAGGAACATTCGAAGTGCGATTATTGCTAATTGGAAAAACTCAAATGATTACTAAGCCAACGGCAGTCCTACGTCAACCTTGCGGTTATATCATAGGTATAACCCATCCATAGTTTTTTTAAAGTATATGGGCTGAACAAAATCGACAAGAAAACAAGTCGCTGAATGTTTCTAGAAATTCTTTTATATCATCTCTTCATGTCGCATAAAAACAGTCATTATTTCTAATTTTATCAAGAACACAGAGACAAAGAATATTAGAAATATGCAAACTTGATATTCCCGAATCTGTATCATCTGGTAACTACCTAAAGGCCCATTTATACGTTGCTAGTAGCTGACTTGACAATGAGCAGCTACTGACCCGGTGGACTCGCTTGACAATTGGTTGACTCGCCTTGTCCGTTCACACAGTGTGAGCTGCTGGCGAGAAACTAGATACTACGGCACGGGTTTACCAGGGATGCCAGGCGACTTTTCAAATGTCCATCAAATAGTCAGAAACAGCAATCAGGTCCGAATTTGTCAAATGATTGGTCCAAAATCGACTTCTTTATTGGCAGTTTTCATCTTAGGTTTTCAGTTGAATGTATCATCACACAATTTTATAGCAAAACAAACGCTGATCGTGTTTAAAAATACATACTTTGTGCTGAATTTCTTTGAACTGAAGGTACTATCCGAAAAAGCAGAAAGAGAAAAGGATTCGGGCCAGGAATTAGATGCAAAGAAAAGGAGCAACAAATACAATATTGAAGGAACTCTACGATGAGGATCCCCGAGATTACAGAGCAGTGTTGATAATAACACCTGAACAAGTGAAAAAACTGTTGGATTTAATTGCTCCACGAATACAACGCCAAGATACAGTCATGAGGGATGCTGTACCTGCAAGAGTTAAATTAGAAATGACATTGATGTGCCTTTGTTTTGGAATATCGTTGGGATTGTTGTCGATATTTTTTAGAATCTCGAAAACATCCATAGCTCAGATAATTCCGAAAGGATGTGATGTTATAAATGGTAGTCTAAAAGATTTTTTTTTTAATTTTATTTATTTTGTGAAATGAAAATGATAGTCGATTTGCAGGTGCAATAAATACGCTTCAAAAATTTTAATAATGAATGAAAATGTACTTTTTTAAATCGAATATGTATTCTGTTTCTTAGAACAATACTTTTTTTTGTAAGTTGTGATCTGATAATGATTCTATATTAGAGATTCTCAAGAAAACTATCTCAAAAAGAAAGCGTGCCCCGCCAGCGTGCAAAACGAAATAACAATTATTTCGTTTAGAAACTATGAGGGTTTTATTTGTTTTTCCAATAATTTTCAAGTCTATAAATATCTTCACATATTTTCAAATATCTTAAAAATAGAGACATTTCATTACATTTGGCATCACTGATTCGAACGCTAAATTCTGTTTTTGACGTTGTGAAGCATGCAAGTGCGAGTAAATTCAAAAAACTTTGAAGTAGCTCGCACGCCGGATCACACATGACAATAACTGGCATGATGTGTTCACACGGTGTGAGTAGCTGCACTGCAGTAACTGACTAGACCGACTCGTATGCTTACTCGCACCGTCTGAACCCGGCTTAAAGGTCGGCTCTTTTTTTCGGCTCTTCGAAAAAAAAAGAGCCGAAAAACATGTTACAACTGCATGAAGTTTGTCTGGAGTAGGTACGATCTGTTCCTTAAATCTATCAAACCTCAATCGATTATTACGGGTTTCTGGTGATGATGTTGGATTAAAGAGGCTTTAAACTTTTCAGTTCATTCGCCTCTAACGGGTTTATGTTATTTCATGACCCTTTATACTTTCATGAATTATAGTCAGTTGCTTACTTTTAGTTAAATAACAGGGAGAAGTCGCATTTTGTTATTTGTGTCGGACTATTAAATTTTTCTTTGTTTTGAGAATTTATGTAGTCAAGCGGGAATAAATTCTAAATAATAAGTTAAATTCTCTAGCTGTACATAATTTTTTTTTCTCTGCCCTCAATTGTTTTGTGGCTTTTCAAAACAGTGCTAGAAGATTTCATGAAACCAGATTGTTTGACGAATTTATGAAATTACGAGTTTGAGGAACTGCTTTATCGAGGATAATGTGTATGTAGATTAGGGTGGCAATGGATGTATGGAAAAAATTCATCATCGAATTTCAAAAACCATCTACATTTTTTATTGGCCCAAAAAATGATCTAAGCAAAGTTTCAGCTCAATCAGACATGATTTAGGGGTGCCTCAAAGCACTCAAGGTTTTGATTTTGACGTAGGACTACGTCTTTCATTTCTATACCTGGGTGTAAAATCAAAGTTTCGAAAACGAAAGCGTTACGCCGGAGACCGAGATTTTGAGTGTTAATAGCTCCTAAACAACTGAACGAAATGGTATGATAAACACTTCATTCGAAAGATAAAATGTCTACGCGTTCTATACTTGTTACTTTCTGATCCAAAAACTTGTTTCAATAGTCTTAAATTTTCTTTCAAAATAGGCTATTGAAATCACCAATCGGTATATAAGCGAGCGCCGCTCGGAAATCCACTCAGTTCTAATTGAACAGCGATTGGAGCATGTTGTCGCTGTTGTGGTGAAGCTCTTCATTTATCATGAAAGCGCGGATGAACGGTGTCACCAAGAGCCTGTTTGTGCACCTTAGGCCAGAAGGGAATCCATCAGGAGGAGAGTGATGCTACAAACGGTTCCCCGGGAAGATCTCGAAGCAGCCGCTACACACACACACACACATACACGCACGGAATTCTTTCCGTTTGGATCGAGAAAGATCCGGAAAATAATCTGCCAGTTCCTCTAGGAATTTAAAAATACATTCATGTGAAAGAGTTTATTTGAATGTTTTCTATCCATGTAACACTGTGACCAAATATGTTTCAATCAAGTGCTATTAACAGATGGTTATCGAGTTAGCATTAACCACTGGTGGGCTTCCAGTATCGAGGAAAATGTGGAAATATCTAATCGTTACTGAAAATAATCTGCCAGTTCCTCTGGGAATTTAAAATTACATTCATATGAAAGAGTTTATTTTAATGTTTTCTATCCATGTAACACTGTGACCAAATACATTAGGTTTTGTGATTTTTCAATCAATCGCAATCAACAGGATAGCTTCTGAAGATTATTCTTCCCCATCAGTAGGATATTTCCGTATCCAATGCATAAAACCTTGTGCCTCCAACGTAACGCTCTCGTTTTCGAAGTTCTCCAAATATTCATTCATTCAGAATGAATTCAGATTCAACTTCATACAAATGATCTCTAAATCAACGATAGTCCTACGTCACCCTTGCGGTTATACCATAGATATAACCCACTTCCTGTTTTTTGGACATTCAACAATTTTTTTCGAGATAACACCAAATCTCGACGTTTTATGCATTTTTAAGTCATTTGGCATCGAAAAAAAATTCGATTTTCTAAATTTCCATTTTCGAGGATAAAAAAAATCAAAAATTTGAGCGCTTTGAGGCACCCCTAAATCATGTCCGATTGAGCTGAAATTCTGCACAGGTCATTTTTTTGGGCCAATAAACAAAATGTACATTGTCGGTTTTTGAAATTTGACATGATCATTTTCGCTGCCACCCTAATGTAGATGTATCCCCAGAGTTATTAATGTAGGAATACGTTTCAGAGTGTAAAATTACTCAAGAGAAAATTTTTGAATCCACAGTCAATATAAAAAGATTTTATATGTAACTAGCTAACCCGGCAAACTTCGTCCCGCCCATTTACTTGATTAATTCTCGAGTAATGCAGAAATTTGTGTTTTATTTGTATGGCAGCCACCCCTAAGATAGGGGGAGGGGTATCTAACCACCATAGAAACATTCATTGCACCCTAAAGTTTCCATATGCCTAATTTGGTTTAATTTGCTTGATTAATTCTCGGGTAATGCAAAAATTTGTGTTTCATTTGTACGGCAGCCCCCTCTAAGAGAGGGGGAAGGAGTATCTTAACACCATAGAAACATTTATTGCATCCTAAAACCTCCACATGCCAAATTTGGATTCATTTGCTTGATTAATTCTCGAGTAATGCAGAAATTTGTGTTTCATTTGTATGGCAGCCCCCCCTTTGAGTGGGGGAAGTACTGTCTAACCATCATAGAAACATTTATTGCACCCTAAAACTTTCACATGCCAACTTTGGTTTCGTTTGATTGATTAATTTCCGAGTAATGCAAAAAATTGTGTTTCATTTGTATGGCAGCCCCCCCTTTGAGTGGGGGAAGTACTGTCTAACCATCATAGAAACATTTATTGCACCCTAAAACTTTCACATGCCAACTTTGGTTTCGTTTGATTGATTAATTTCCGAGTAATGCAAAAAATTGTGTTTCATTTGTATGGCAGCCCCCTCTAAGAGAGGGGGAAGGAGTATCTTATCACCATAGAAACATTTATTGCATCCTAAAACCTCCACATGCCAAATTTGGTTTCATTTGCTTGATTAATTCTCGAGTAATGCAGAAATTTGTGTTTCATTTGTATGGCAGCCCCCCCTTTGAGTGGGGGAAGGACTGTCTAACCATCATAGAAACATTTATTGCACCCTAAAACTTTCACATGCCAACTTTGGTTTCGTTTGCTTGGTTAATTTCCGAGTAATGCAGAAATTTGTGTTTCATTTGTATGGCAGCCCCCCCTTAGAGAGGGGGGAGGGGTCTCAAAATATCACGAAAACCTTCCCCGGCCCCAAAAACCCCTACATACCAGTTTTCATGTCGATCGGTTCAGTAGTTTCCGAGTCTATAAGAATCAGACAGACAGACAGACATCACTCCATTTTTATATATATAGATTTGTTCGTCTGATTCAAAGTAGAATCAACTTTAATGATGGGACTATGGTAAATATATCTATAACAGTACTAAATATCATAAAAATTAGGAGAAATTCAACAAGTCTTCCACTGCTGATGTGCTTTCCTCATTTGTCGAGTATAGGTATGCTATAGGTTTTTCGGAAAAGAATATAAACGATCAAAAGGTCAGGCGAAATACTAGCATTTCCGGTTATGCGAGGATTTATACCATGCTTATTATTTCTTTTACATATCCGATTTTCGCCCGATGAAAGATATACTCTGTTTCTGGTGGGCTTTGGAATGGATTCTGTATTATGAGTTACTACCAAGCAACCTGTTTTTCACCTAGTGGTGCGAACTCAATCCACTCCCTTTTCAAGCAAATTCATGCATGTTTTCAAGCGATTTCTTGCAATAAATTCTCAGACCACCAGAGATGCCAGATTTACAAATATGTTTGTAAATTTACAGACATATCTGTAAAACCCTTTTTTTTTTGTTGACTTTTTGGATATAACAATATTTCACAGGTTTTTGAAAAATAAGAGGCTCTATTCATCACATCAAAGATATTTGACTCACCATATGACATTTTTCCATAGTTTTAATACAGAAAAGTTATTATATTTAGTTTATATCAATACAAATGACGTTAGACCAGCGATACTCAACCTGCGGCCCGGCAGCCTTTCTGGTTGGCCCATCTGGTGTGTATGAAGTTTGAAACTCATACACATAAGTACTTTTGCCTTGACATCATTGCAGACGAAAGAGAGGATACGGTTATTCACAATTAATGAAAAATTGCATTCTCTGCAGGTAAGGAAAAATCTTGAACGAAAATTGTCTCTGATAATTATTTTCTGTTCTGGATAAGATTGTTTTGCTGAAATGTAAGGAGATTTATAGAAAAATAGTTAAGTTAGGGTCAGGACTATGTCATTTTCATTCTATTTTCAACAACTTACATTTGCTTTCGGGTCTGCTTATGACGAAATATGGGTTACTGTACGATAGTGTTACCACAGACATGGTTCATGGCCATGTGGTGATCTAAAACTTGTATAGTCTTGCATGGCGGATGGAAAATATACACTGCATTTTTTATAAATTTCATCAACAAGACCGCAAACCTTGGTGGATGTCCAATATATCAACGAAGAAATACTGATTTTTATAAAAATTAACAACGCGTATGTATGTGTAGATCGTTGAAACATTTAAACACACTTACAGCACATATTTTATTAAGTGGTCCGAAAAATCGTTCCACTATTTCCCAAAAATGACAAATGAAAATTAATAACTTTTGAATCACTGAATCGATTTAGATGATCGACATATAAAATTGACCTAGCCTTTTTTTAAAAAATATTTAACTTGCGAAAAAAATTATTATATTTTAGTAATTATTGATTGTAGTCGTTTTTTACTTTTTTGAGACTTTGGACTAGACGGCGCTATATTTTTTTATATTTTTCTTGAAAGCTGAGGATTGTTTACATAACATATCTCGATATCAGAGTTGCTGTTTTTTCGTTTTTTAGATATGATTTTTCAAAAAAAATCATTTTTCCCCATTTGTCCAAAAATAACTTTCTGCAAACAAATCATACCATTTGAACTACTGAACCGATTTAAATGATCGATAAATTAAATTGAAGCCAATAACCAAAATTTGAAAAAAATATCACACTTGCGGGAAGATTGGATTCTAGTAGCATAGGTCTAGTTTAGTCACATATGAACATTGATCGAAGACTTGAAACATGTTAAATTTACAAAATTCTAACTTAAAATCGATAATTATAGCATCTCTGATATCGGGATATGTTAGGTAAATAATCCTTGGTTTCCATAAAAAATATTAAAAAATATAGCGCTCCTATCTTTAACCGAGAAAACTATGAAAAACTAACTCAATCAATAATTACAAAAAAAAAATTCAAATTTTTCGCAAAAGTAATATTTTTTCAAAGAAAAATAACTCGTAAGCTTCAATTTGATATGTTGATGATATGAATCGGTCCAATAGTTCGAAAGTTATGACTTTTTGTAGTGGGAAAAATGGGGAAAATTTGTTTTTCGAACCATCGATTAGTTTTGAAAAATCATATTTCAAAAACGAAAAAAATAGCACCTCTGTTATCGAGATATTTTATGTAAAAAATTCTCAGCTTTCAATCCATATTAAAAATAGGACCCATATTATCTGCAAGTTCAATATTTCTCAATTAGCTCATTGGCTTCAATTTGATATGTCGATCATCTAAATCGGTTAAGTGGTTCGAAAGTTATGAATTTTTGAAAAAAGTCATTTTGGGAAAAAGTGGAAAAAAATGATTTTTAGGATCACCCTAAAATGTAAATGGGCACCCTAATGACAAAATAGAAAAATACGAGTCTAATGTTTTGCGATAAAGAACAAAATTACCACTTTTGACGAAGATCTGAGAACCACTATATCGGTTTGGCATGAAATGACTGTATATATACAAAATACAATCTTAAGTATTAAGTATTGATGAATATGTGAAAATTAACGTTAAAAGACATTTCTATAGATCTGCACACTTTTACAGACTTTTCCACATTTTTAGCAGACATTCACATGTTTTTACAGACTTTTTTTAAAAATTCATCTGGCAGCTTTTCCTTCCACTTTTTATCGAATATTTCCAAATCGCAGGAGTAAACATTTACGTGACTCTGACTTTGTTTGTTTTTATTTCGTTCGGAAAAACGTTATGACAAAGAGAGGGGACATTAAAAATGAGTTGCTCAGTGAAAGGCTGAGATGCTCTTTCAGAGATGCAATGGTTAATTATACAATTGACGGAAAAATGTAGTTCGTTCATTTTATAATTTTACTTATTTTTGCCCTTGACAACAATACCTCTTTTATAGTGTTGATTATCATAAGAAAAATAACACTCCTGATCGTTGGATCTCTTTTGACATTTCAATTGGATCTTTTTTGACAGCCGTTTTGATTCAGTCCGCACTACCTAGGTTTTTCACAACAGTTTTCGACGAGGAAGCAAACATGTTCTGGGAGGATAGAACATTGAGGCTGTGTAAAATATGTCGAAAGATTGTGAAACAGGATATGGATATAAAATTAAATTATAATGTTTTGGGGAAAATTATGGTTTTGTTTTCCCAAAAATCGACATTAACTTTTCGGGCAAACCAATATGAGCTATCCTGATTTATCCTGATTTTTATTTTCACTCTTTCTGATTTTTAAAAATTATAGCTGGCAACCCTGGCTGGATGCGTAGACGCTGTCTGAAAATCGATACCTTGCTGGTGATATCGGTTCTGAAGCAACGGGGTGTCGTAGAACGCATTCCAATGAATATTTTGAAACTTTAGGACACTACCTAAAGCGTTACATAGGGGTTTTTGAAAATTCGAAAAATTGCCAAAATGGCGGCCGTTTTTGTTAAAAATGAGTTATTTTTCATGAAAAATCATTGTTTAGAAGCTCATAAAAAATGAGATATATAAAAACGGTTGTGTAACACTTCAGATAATTCATTTTTACATGCTCATAAAAAATTTCAGCCAAATCGGTCGATTAGATCCTGAGATATCGATACCACCAGTTGAAAAACATAGTTCCGAGAAAAACGCGTTTAAAAATTCGTATAGCAATAATATATCCCTTTGGGTAACCTCATACTTTTGGGTGTAACTTTCCAACGAAATCAAATATCGAAAATTCTTTCTAGGACAACATTTCTGAGGTCATAAGCTTCCCAAAAATGCAAAAATTGTTTCGACCTTCCAGACCGGGGTCCCCCCTTAATGTAATAGATGACTATTAGAATCGAATGAAGTTGAAGAAAACATATTTTCTAGAGTTTTTTCATTCAATTATATTCATATTCAACATACCCCATTTATGTTCGTTTCACGTTTAACCCTCCTGTACTCGCGTGCAAAATCGTAACACGTACACTCGCGCACGGTGTCACAGACCGAAAATTGAACTTCTCTGTAATGTTGCCATTGTGCATTTTTCAGGCTTTATTGGCATTTATTTGAAGAAGAGAGTATGTTTGAATGAAAAACCTCTGAAACATATGTTTTCTTCGTCTTTATTATGTTTTAATAGTCATCTAATTCAGTCTCATCAAAATAGAGTAATTTTTAATACTCCAACACAAACAACGAAATTCGGATTTTCACTGTTATTAATTAAAAGTAAGCAACTGAATATAATTCATGGAAGTATAAAGAGCTATAAAATAACATAAAAACGTATTGATCGATTGTGGTTTCATTGGAGTAAGAATCAGAATATAGCATAACTGCATGCTCGAAACAAACATATTTTTACATTTCAACTGCAGCGTGTTTTTCGGGTCTTTTGTCGCAGAGAATATATATATATATATATATGTATAACGACCTTCTAGGTAATTACCAGATGATAAAGGTTCTGAAATATAAAATTTGCATATTTCTAATATTCTTTGTCTGTTTTCTCGGTAAACTAAGAATTAATGCCTTTTTTTAGATGGGGCATACAAAGATGATATAAAAGGATTTCTAGGAACTTCCTTTTGTTTTTCTTGTTTTCTTGTCGATATTGTCCATTATAAAAATATATCCCCGAAACTGTAACTGTTAAAAATTACCATAAGATACCGATTAGTTTATAGTTTTCTGTTTACAATTCTTCCACAAGTGAAATTTTTTCACAAGTGTGTATATGTATGATCATTATATTTAGCGAATAACTATACGAAAGTCAAACATTTATATTTTGCTTTTGAACGTGAATCTAGCGACGAATATATCGACGAATAGTTAATATATGGATCCGTTCAATCCAGTTACAAAAGAGACTGAAATCAAATAAGAAGAGTCCGGTAATGATCTTATGCATTATATTTAAAAAATATTCCACTAACAATCATTTAAACATTTCATTCAACAATATTCTAGAATATGAAAAAAGCCACTTGTTCAAAAAAGTTACTCCTATACTTGCGTCGGTGTCAGAAAGTGTTAAAAAAGTGACACACGTCCCATGTGTACCAACACATGCGATACGCTAAACGATGACGAACGACGAATAACGAAGCTAGAGAGAATCGCAAAGTCGTAGTGTTGATATTTTCTGAGAAATGAACGAATTATTGATATCTCGGTCTGACAGAACAATACGCGAGTATAGGAGTGTTAAACAAGTGAAAACTTGTTCCTCGAGTCGTACGTACACTCAAAAAAATAATCATGTCAAAGTTACGTGAAAATATACATGAATATTATCCATTGATCAATTCATGCCAAAATTACAGGATTGACATATGGATGCATAGCAGACGATAGCAATATATAAATATAGTGATCCGTATGTGACATTCCAGTAATATATACTGCTAGACGCATAACATTCACATGGCAAAACGTATAGTGGTTATCCAGGTCATTGCAGATGAATCACACATATTTCATATTTTTTAGTATCATTTCAGAAATAAGAAAGATGTGGTGCAGTGGTGATTTGAATTTATGTTTACATTTTTGTTTTATCAAAACGAATTCCTAATCCTAAATAACATAATTTTTCTATTAATTCCGGCATTTATTATATGTATTATTAATGGTGGGATGGTAGAATTATCGATATTCAAAATATTCGATATTCGAACTTTTGGTGAACATCCAAATAGGCAGTAATATTAAATAATTCCTATTCATTTCTTCATCGGCTAAATCCTGAATCGAGGAGACAATTCTCCTATCTCTTTCCACTGTTATAATTGAAGGGAGTTGTAAACCGGTTGTTATACTTAAGTACTTGAATAGTTTGAAATCAGAGTTCATGTCTTTAAATAAGGATTTCATTTTATACATTGCACTTTGGAACATAAAAGCAGTTTCTGAATCCGGTATAACTAAATTTAAACTTTCAATGTAGGTATAAATTTCAGTTAACATTGCTGTAACATCTTTGTGACAATGGTACACATCTTTTCTTGTAAGATTGGTTTTCGCGTGTAGACCTAACGTAAAATCTAGAGTATATTTATCAAATATATTCAAACTATTTACTGATAATATTTCCGATGCTGTGTTATTATCTGCTTTATTTATTTCTGAAGCTGGTCCTTCCTCAGCACTTGTCACTTGCTGCGGTTCACCGTGATGTGTAATTGATGTTGAATGGTTTCTATGTATGTTAGATAGTTCTGCCATGAAGTGGTTATTTTTGTGTTTTTTGAAAGGATAGAATTTCGAGAAAATCTGATCGTAAGATATTATTGTGCATCGATATCTGAATTCCGTTGGTATCGAATGAAATACTTTGAGGTGATGGAGATATGCATGACCAGTTGTAAATGATTGGTTACAATCCGTCATCATACAACTAATCATTTTGTTGATTCGACAGATGTCGTTGGCAGCTTATTAGCTCTCATAAAATTGCGTAGTTTGTTCACACTTGCGTAGGAGTCGCGCTGCGGAATCTTATAGATTTCACTACTTATAAAGTGCCATACGAATTTGGACAGGTGTTCCCAGGACAGTAGAAAATTTAATAAGCACATCAACTGTTCGCGCTGCCGATGGAAGTTCATATCGCAAATCACCGTACTGCACAAAATACCGATGACCGAGATCTTTCAAGCTACTCCCTAGGAAAACCAACTTTGGTTCGATTGGAAATCCTCGTTCGCTGTATCTTGTGTAGACTTTTGTAGTATTAGAAAGTATCTCGTTCTCGTCCTTAGCAAAAATAATTGTGTCTTCCTGGGCAACACAGATGGTTGGCTTATATCTAACACCAGCAGATATAGGAGTTAACACTGTGTTCAGAAGAAGGAGTAAGGCACATACTATGGTATCTAAAATAAACGAAACCGTTAGAATAAAATTTAAGTATTCAACGTTGATATAATGATATATTATAACAGCCATTCCATGTTAAACCGATAAAGTGGTTCTCAGATTTCTGTGAAAAGCGGTAGTTTTGTTCCTTATCGCAAAATTTTAGGCCCGTATTTTTCTATTTTCCATTAGGGTGCCTATTTCCGTTTCAGAGTGGTCCAATAAATGGATTTTCCCCCTTTTTCCGAAAATAACTTTTTTCAAAAATTCATAACTTTTGAACTACTGGGCCGATTCGGATGATCAACATATCAAGTTGAAGCCAACTAGCCAGTTTTTCTTGAAAAACATAGCACTTGCGAATAAATTGGATTTTGTTTTTGAAGTTATAGATTGTTTTTGTTTTTCATAGTTTACATGGTCTCAGGATCAAGGGCGCTTTTTTTATATTCTTTCTTGAAAGCTGAGGATTTTTTACATAACATATCTACAATCCAGAGATGCTTTATATTTCGTTCTTGAGTTACGCTTTTTCAAAGTTAACTGATGGTACGAAAATCATTATTCTCCTTTTTTCCAAAAATGGCTTTATTTTTCAAAAATCCATAACTTTTGAACTACTGCGCTGATTCAGATAATCCACACATCAATTTGAAGCCAATGAAAAAAATACAACACTTGCGTAAAAACTAGTGGTTACATTAATGTAGTCTAGTCACATAGAAATATAGAATGAAAAATGAAAACGTGTTAAATTTCATAACTCAAAAACAAAAAACACCCCTCTGACATTCGAATATGTTATGTGAAAAAACCTCATCTTTCAAGAAGAAAAATAAAAAATATGATGCCGTTGGTCCCGAAACCATGAAAACTATGGAAAACAATTACAACCAATAATTACGGAAACAAAATTCTATTTTTTCCCAAGTATAATATTTTTCTTAACAAGAATAGCTCATTGGCTTTAATTTGATATGTCGGTCCAGTAGTTCAAAAGTTATGAATTTTTGTGGTGGAAAAAAGAGGTAAAAATGATTTTTCGAACAATCGGTTAATTTTGAAAAATCGTAACTCAAGAACAAGAATAACGCCTCCCTGATTTCTGGTTATTTTATGTAAAAAAACCTCAGCTTTCAAGAAAAATTATGAAATATATAGCGCCCTTGGTCCCGAGACCATGTAAACCATAAAAAACAAATACAATCAATAATTTTGAAAACAAAATCCATTTTTTTTTTGCAAATGTAATACTCTTTCAAAGAAGACTAGTTTATTGCCTTTAATTTGATATATTCATCATCGGAGTCAGTCTAGTACTTCACAAGTTTTGAATTTTTGGAAAAAAGGAGAAAAAGTTGATTATTCGTACCACCCCAAAATGGAAATGGTCACTTTAATGAAAAAATACGGGTCTAATATTTTGCGGTAAAGAACAAAATTACCACTTTTCACGAAAAGCTGAAAACCACTATATCGATTTCACATGGAATGGCTGATAAACTTTCTTTACATAACTAGATAGATCATTTATGTTACGCAACCGTTACTATTAATAGAATGCATTAGTTATAACTTGTCTAACGATGTATTGTAATTGTGGTTTAATAACACAACTTGTTTCTTGATATAGAAATAAAAAAATGTTGTGCTTGGTTTTGCCGGTAGCTTAAGTTGCTAGTTACATTGGACAGATTACACATTAATAATTTATAAAAGGAACATCAGATTCTGGAGAAGGTACACGGTGTAATAAATAAGAATATTTGAATATACCTTCATTCAAATCTTTTAGATATGGTAATAATTCTACCGCTGAAGGACCCTTCGAGGTGGTTTCGAAGTACGCTTCTAAATCAGCACCGACACTTTTGAGAGTGTTCAAACCTTTGATCACCGTTGGAAACAGTTCAATGAAATCAGAATCAATCTACAAACGAAACATAACATAAAAATGTCCAATAAATTAAAATTTGCTAAATAGGATGAAATCAAGAATTCTCTCATGGGATTTCCTGCTTTTAAAGACTAGTATACGATAGATGGATAAACTTACCAGTTGGTAACCAAAAGCGTTTTTGTAGTGCGGAAACTCCGCCAAAAGTTTCGGCAATGTTTTCACATTTCCAAGATATTGTTTTCTGAAGGAATAACTTGCTGCCCATTTATCCAGTACTGTAGACCAAGGATTTTGATTGAGCATCAACCACTCTACTGCTTCATTGATGCTTGGCTGATCGTCGTAAACTATACCTTTCGATCGCTTCTCGTGAATCGTTTCTTTTTTGTCACTCTTCCTCTTACTTTGTTTCAGATTGCCAATTTTATTCGCGATTTTGCCGTCCGGGTTTTATTTCATCTCTCCCTCGTGGTATATAGTAGTTGTCCTATGAAATATTGCATTAATTTCATGATTTGATCGTTATCGTATACTTCTTACCTTTTTTCTGATCTAAACAACATTATTATTGTTCGATTGAATGTTTCCAAATCATCTGCCTTCAACTTCTTTTTCAACGTGAAATGATATTGAGCTACAATGCCAGCCAGTTGTAATTGTTTCGCTTCCGACAGCTCCCCTACATTTGCTCTATTAATAATTTCTTTTCCGATCTCAGTTTTCTCAAGCAGGGTTCTCAATACGTTTGTAGTCAGTACAGTTCGTTGAGGAGAACTGCTTTTTCTGTTGGACTGTTTTTTGATGAAACTTCCCAATCAATGACCGCTGGCAGTTCTAATGTCACTTGTTCAACACACTCTTCCGGATTACTCGCTTCCACCTCGGTTTTCACCAACACTGGATCCTGTTCCAATAGCTCCTCCGCTGATGTATCGAGCTGATCTGCAACAGGCGCTGCATTTGAATGCAATGTTTTCCGTACCGCGTCGCTGTTCAAAAGAGCTGCTATTTGCTGTTTCTGAAATGTAAACGTATATATAAATTTTCATAAACATGGGATATATGATACAAGTAATTACGTTTCGTTTTCTCCAAGCACTTATCCGTTCAGAAAGGTTTTTATAAGACCAATCTATTCCACAAGGCTCTAAGATTCGACGGAAGTCCTCTAAATCGAATGTCAATAACTCGAATATTCCAAGTTCACAATCTGAAAAACCGTGAAAAAACAATAGAATGAATAAAATCCGGTTGTGTTTAATATTTTACAGGTGTAAAATCGAAGTTATACTTACCATTCATCAAAATATTAATAAAATTGATTGGGAACTCTAAATCTGCAAGCAGTCGAGACGCCATTGTGAATTCTTAAAATTTTCACGCAGGAAATTCACATAGCTCGCCCAAATAATGAAATGTCAAATACGTTGTGTTTTCAAGACTTTCCTATAAGAATCACTACAGTCACGTAATTCATCCAGAATGAACCCCGTTTTCAATGTATAGGAGTTTTCACATAAATTCAAGGTGAATATTTTTTTAAGTGTATACATACTTTCTACATTCCTTTTTTCGACACAGTGTACATCACATCTCACACAAGACCTGCGCGATTTGATCAATGTCGCACGACATGGCCCATGATACAAGGCTTGTCACAGCGATTGTCAAACATCGAGAGGGAGCTTAACAACACAAACGTCAAAGTGCGAAGGTTGCGGTTAAAAATCCGTAAGCTCCGGCGAAAACTGTGCAATTTGTTGAATTTTTGTTTGAAAAGTGTAGCCAAAGTAGCGCTATTGGTTGTTAGCCATTCTGTTAGTAATTGAGTGGTTGTTTTCTGTGTTTGAATGTTCAGTGTAATCCCGACGGAGCGACGCTTTCCCATTTCGTGTTCGTGTCTGCCTGCAGGAAGCTAGCGCTTGCTGGTATATTTGTTCATCATTGGGACTATCGAACCGCACCAGGAATGTACGTATATAAACTTTTTTAAAAGTTTGTCGGTCCTTGTTCCAGAAATTCGTAGAATTGCAAGAAAAAAAACAACGTAACAAGTGTCATTGGCTCGGCTTTTGAACACACGGGAAGATGAAAAACTGCGACCAAAACACTACTGGCCGAAACCGGTTTTAAAAAGTTTGGATTCAAAGGAAGAAGCGTGCATTTTTGTCCTGCATTTGACTATTTATTAGCTTTTTTCATCTACATTTACACATGGAAGAGAATTGCATAAATCTTCTTATTGATAATGCTAACCATTTTTGGACAGCAATAACTTACTGTGCAAAAGTGATAAGCTGAAAAAGAGAAAAAATTATTCCGAGGGAAGTCTTTTTTTTAAATGTTTCGTACATAAATCAATAGCTTCTTCTTTTTGCAATTGGAGATCTCGTATCGCTTCCTTTTTTCCATTACACATCAGGTTTAAAGCCTTTGTCAAGCGACCGAAACTGGAGGTTGAGAAGGAACAGATGAAAAGGAGAACAAGAAGCAAGTGAGCCATATTGGCTGTCTTTCTTCTCTCCGTGGGAAAGATGATCTTCCTGCTGCTTCGTTGGAATCAGCGCGTGCAAGTAAGAAGAAATTCTAGGGACCCTCGCGCTCGATCCCATTGAAACCGGGGATGGAAAAAGTAGACGAAAAGATAGCTTTAAACATCTTATATGATTCAGATGCGTACCCGTGCAGTCGTCGTACGCGAGAACGTACAGCGATTGGTCCATGACTTTGGACAGCATCGAGATTTCTTGTAGACAACTTTGCTTCGTAGAAACTTTGCAGGAACACAGTTGCTTCGAGATCTGTATGATTGTTTTTTTGGGATGTGCCACTATCGAAATTCATACTTTCGAGTAATTTTTTCCTGATTTTAGAATTTTTCATTTATTAGTTTCCATATAATATGATAATCGGATATGCAAGACAAGATTCAGCTCCCGGGTGCTGAATCTCTGCTGGACAGATTACAAAAACTGTCTAACAGAGTATAATAAAGAAACCCGTAAATCCAAGAGAAGGGATTGAAAGTTCACCTGTGAACAGATAGGTAGGTGTTGTAGCAAGACTTCATGAATCCCTTTCTAAGGATCACACCAACGGACTTGGTAGTCTGAAAAAAGGAAACGATTAATATACAACCGATTTCAAGGAAACACTTGGCATTATTATGGAAACACACTTCCCAGGCTCAATCCAATTGACTTCCGAAAACGCACAGGTGTTCAATACAGCTCAATCTTGTCCAATCAGACAAGAGAATAGAGTTTAAGAAATGGCCATGGCGGTTTTTATGAAGTCAAGGGTTAAGTGGGCAGTAGATTCCTTAAATCCCTTTAAATCTCCAAGACCAGGATTTATCCGGTGCTGTTACAAAACAAAAGGAGGATATCACTGTTCTTCTTCTGACGGAAATGTTTAGGGCTAGTATGGTACTAAGCTATATTCCTAGTAAATGGTGAGAAGTCCGGGTTATATTTATCCCCAAGGCTGGTTAAGGGGGGACCCCGGTCTGGAAAATCGAAGGAATTGAATTGTTGTTTTCTACATTTTTGAAAAGCTTATGCCCTTAGAAATGTTGTCCCAGTAGGATTTTCCGATATTTGATTTCGTTGGAAAGTTACAGCCAAAAGTATGAAGTCGCTTCAAAGGATATAGTATTGCTGAACGAATTTTAAAACGCGTTTTTCTCGAAACCATGTTATTTCAACTGGTGGTATCGATATCTCAGGATCTACTCGACCGATTTGGCTGAAATTTTTTATCAGCATGTAAAAATGAATTATCTAAGGCGTTACATAGCGGTTTTTTTTATATCTCATTTTTCGATTCGCTATTTAGAGATTTTTCTTGAAAAATATCTCATTTTTAACAAAAATGGCCGCCGTATATTTGCTTTAGATATTGTCCTAAACTTTCAAAATATTCATTAGAATATGTTCTACGACACCCCGTTGCTTTAGAATCAATACCACCAGCAAGGTACCGGTTTTCGAACAGCATTTACGCATCCAGCTGTCAACAGCGTCATAATCGTTATTCGTGCACTCAAAGAATGGAAAAAACATCTTCAAATATACCTTAAACAATAACCAAAATACACGAACACTTCGCTTTATTCGTAACATCCGAAAAAAATTCACGAAAATTCATTATTTTCCGACCTTGACGCGACAAGACAACTCCCAAATCGTATAGACCAATTAGTCTAACATTTGTCATATTGAAATTGATGGAAAAGATCATTGATCTCCATATCAAATCATCATATTTGAACAGGAGACCATCGAACAAATTTCAATTTGCCTACCAAGCAAATAAATCCACTTAAGCAGCGCTTCCCACGTTTATTTTTCAAAATAGAGAAGTCTTTTGATGCTAAAGAAATCTCACTTACAGTTTTTCTTGATTATATTTGACAATGCATCCCACAATACCTATGAAAAAATGTGGTTTTCAAATGTGCATCTCCAACTGCATACATACTATGCTAACTAACCGACTAACAACAGCTAAATTAAAGGGATCTACACTAACAATGGAACCAACTAGAGGTTGCCCTCAAGAAGTTCTGTTTCCTTTGTTGTGGTCCCTAGCTGTCGACAATCTTCCTGACAACCTAGCTAGTTTAGGATACGAAGCCATTGGTTTTGTTGATAACATAAATATTTTAGTGAGTGGTAAATGTACGTATTCAATTTTCAATAGAATGCAAACCGCCCACAACTACACACTCAAATGGTGCAACTTGGAAGAACTTAGTGTTAATCATTCAAAAACAGTCATAATTACATTTACCACAGAAAAAAAGTATAAAATTCCATCACTTAGATTGGGAGATGTTCAATTGGAGCTTTCGAAGCGAACCAAATATTTAGGTGTCATGCTTGACTTAAAGCAAATGGGAAGAAGGTGATCCTAAAACTCGTCCAGGATCACTAGTGTTTAATACCGATGGGTCTAAAATTGGTAAATCTACGGGAACTGAGAGTACTGAACCAGGAATCGACATGCCAATTCCAATGAGGCAGTGGCCTACAGTTTTTCAAGCAGAAATTCAAGCTTTTCTAACATGTACAAATATTTGTTCGGCTAGAAAATACAGATATGCCAATATCTATTTATGCTCTTGCTCTTCAATGCAGCTCTCGATGCATTGAAAACATACACATGTCAGTCAAATCTGGTTTGGGAATGTATTCTATCCTTAAAACAACTAGTTGCTACTAACAAAATTGAACTTCGAAACATTTACTGTGTCCATGCAGTACACTAATTCAGTGAAGATTGCGGATTCTTGGATTCTTATCCCTAACGAGATTTGGTCTGCTGAACCAAAAAAAATAAGGAACTTCAAAAAGGAAGTCATACCTTCGTGGGGGAATATGCAAAGTCCCAGTGCGACTATCACTTATTCCCTGGGTGATGGAATGAACTGACACTGCATACTTTGCAAACTGGAGTGCACTACAATAAATCAAACTAATGGTCGCACTCTAGAGCACTTGAGAATCCAGTTGCGTGCCTGTTTAGCCGATCATTCTAAGAAAGAACCTTTCCAGCAGCTTATCTATACCTTGTTGTCTCAGTAATGTGTTTGAAAGACTGATGCAGAATGTCGTAGAAAACTTCGACATCCAGCATGGATTTATGAAGCTTCGCTCCATCACAACGAATTAGATTTGCTACTGTTCCACTGTTCCGTTTAGTTGTTCCTGGTTGTTCAGGAACTGACGAACATTCAATTTTCAGTTCAATAACGGACTGGATTTTTTCATACCTTCATGATCGCACTGCATATATCGTGATCAAATCGGCTAAATGCCACAGTTTCAAAATCTGGTGTACAGCAAGAAAGCATTCTCATCTCTTTCGGGCTGCTTTGCTCTTCAAGAGCATGTCTGTACAATGCTAGAATAGTGTGGCGATAACGAAATGCAAGTCAACCATGTGTAAACTTAGTCCGTTTTCGGATCCTGGCCAATCTTCACTATTGGCCTACAACTTCCCGATAACTAACTTGTCCCAGTTTCGGCTATGTAAAAACAGGTCTTACGCGAATGTTTGCTCTTCAACTACTGTCCTTCATTATACGAAATATGAGGTAATAATTGAACCGTATTATCACGGTTTGGTGTAAGTGGTACTTAGATAGACTGTCGCCCGATAGTACCAACTTTGAAAATTCGAAATTTTAAACAGATATAATAGTTTTCGATATTTTATTAAATTTATGAGAAAGTTTTCTTGAAACATTTATAAAAAAAAAATAATAGTAGGTTAATAGATTTCTCCAAAAAAATGTTTCTATCGGGCAACAGACTTCAAGGCTATTTTTGGAAAAAATGAACAAAATTTTAATAAAATGAGGATCGCCGCAGCGGAGGATTAATTTGGCGTTGAATTGCTCTCTGGTAAACTGTGACGTTAGTGACGTTTTGATAAGGATTTAAGCGGAAGAAAACTAAAGAGCAATACAAATAACTTTTCGTGCAAGGTTATTAAAAGATTATTGAGTCGTGAGTTTTCTGATGTTTTTCCCCACGAGCATTTTGGAAGCTATCTAGACACTCAATGCAGAATGGTCAATAAGCAATTGAAAAATAAAAAAAAATATATAGATATTGAAAATATTTTTAATCAGGTATTAGTACCCTTTGAAAATTCCCCGAAAAAAAAAAGGAAAAGGTTTCTATTGCGCTGATGACTAAAAGTGAATTGATTGTATAAATGAACCGACATTTCCTGTGGCGATCGTATTCTGAAGTAGGCAAAGAGCAACACTCGACAAAAAAATAGAGGAGCAAAATGCGACAACGAAAGTTTTGAGTGACCTTTGAAAAGCTGTAACCCTGTAAAATAATGCATTCGTCAAAGCAACAACTGGACCATGTATTAAATATTTCCAAGATTGCGATGAGTAGATTTGACCATCGGTTTGCTGTGTGTTCATTATTTCATGAAATATTCTTAATTCGAAATCAAAGGATATTTTTTCATCCGATAAAGAATACCTCTGTAGTAAATAGTTCTACTGGAACTCTCTATGAATCAAATGGAAGCGCAACAATCATGTTGATTGGATTGCTTTTAAGAATGTATTTTCAAAATCTAGAGAAACTTTGAAAACAAACCATAAACGCTTT